>NW_015665016.1:189571-194321 GCF_001515625.1 Sinocyclocheilus rhinocerous
TGAGCATTAGTAAAGAAAACCCGCTGTTAACAATGAACAACTACTGCTCAGGCTTTTAGACATGAAAACGTATCACAGAATTCTCAACAGTGGTAACTCTGCTTCAGTGTTACTTTAACACTCTGTAGATTGGGACAATATGTACTCTGAGCAGAGTTGATTTAACTCCGGGGATTTTGCTGTGTATATTAATTGTTCATCCTAAAAGGTGAGTAAATTGATTATTATGAATAATTTTGATCCGTACTGTTACAGGTGCAAGCTTGTGCAACAGCCTACAGTGTTACATGGTCCTGAACGGATCAGAGAAGAAAGCTATTAGCTCAATCTGCTTGATAGCCGGCCCTGTGACATTCCTGGAGAATATTTTGGTCCTGTTGGTCATTGCAAGCTCCACCACTCTGCGCAGACGGCCATCGTATCTGTTCATCAGCAGCCTGGCACTAGCTGACACCTTTGCCAGCTGTTTCTTCACCATCAGTTTTCTAGATTTCCATCTTCATAGTAAGAGCGATGGCCCTAATATCTATCTGTTCAAGCTGGGTGGTGTCACAATGGCTTTCACTGGCTCTGTGGGAAGCCTGTTGCTGACAGCGCTGGACCGTTATCTCTGCATCTACCAGGCTTCCAATTACAAGGTGCTACTGACACACACTAGAGCCAAGCTGGCTATTGTATTATTATGGTGTGCAACGGTTATAATTTCATTTCTTCCTCTGATGGGTTGGAGGTGCGCAACCAAGTTTCATCCTCCGTGCTCCCTTCTCTTCCCTTATGTGGATGATCACTACCTGGCCTTCTGGACGGGCCTACAACTTGTGGTGCTCTTCCTTATCATAGTGGCTTATGTCCTCATCCTGTGGAAAGCAAATCGCCATGAAGCAGCTATGGGTGGACCAAAGTAGGGGAGGCAGAGCGTGAAAGGACAGGCTCGAATGCGAATGGACATTCAGCTTGCACGTACCTTCAGTCTGATTCTCCTAATCCTTGCTGTTTGTTGGCTGCCTGTCCTGTCCTTTATGATGGTGGATGTCACAGTGATCCTTACAGACAAACAACAACGAATGTTCGCTTTCTGTTGCACGCTTTGCCTGGTCAACTCGTGTGTAAACCCGCTTTTATACGCCCTACGCTGCAAAGAGCTGAGGGCAGAACTGTTTGCATTGTTAGCATGTTGCAAGGCATGCAGGGAACGTACGTTGGGAAACACTCGTGGCCAAAGAAAGCAAAATGGTTCTGGGATTAGCAAAAAGAGCAAAGATCAGGCTGTTAGTGATAGTAACCCAGATACTATTTCTGAAAGCATAGACAAGCAGTAAAACAGCACATAAATATGATTTAAAGTCCTTTTACGTATTAATAATTTGCCAACTTTTAATACATTTTAAATATTTCACAAAATGTAGTTCTTAAGGATTATAATTTAGGTTAGCATTCATTGTATGAATATTATAGATGTATTATTTTTTTTTTGTACGTTTCCCAATTCCAGAAAACATTGTTTTGTGATATGGAATTGCAGGATATCAAATAAATAGCAGTGAAAAATGTGAGAAATATGAAAATATCAAATGAAGAAGGTTTGCATACTAACGAGAACTTAATTTTAACGTGCACAGACACACATATGGAATTTTACTGCTTGAAATTTACTCTTTATAAATTGTATTTTGTATATTTTTAGGAGTAGAATGTATTGAGAAGACTTAATTTTACACGCTAAGAAAGACATTAGCTATATATTAGCTATTATATTTGTAAACAGAATGTGTTTTAAAAATATATTTAAAAAATATCTAAAATATTTTATTTTTTAGGAACATACAATAGGTCTGCATAATGTGGCTATTGTGATCAGCTATCCATGTATAATGTTGTTTCTCTAAGCACCTTTTTACAGTAATGAAATCAAACCTATAAACACACATTTAGAACAGCCGACTCACCAGCTACATTTTGACCCAAGCGTAAAAGACGCCAAAATATATATAGATTACACTGTGAAACAAAATACCTTCAGCTTTATTGATGACTGCTAACAAAAATTTTGCTCACATTGCTGTACATTATGCTGTATGTTTTACTGTTTTACTTATGAAGAGTAACTGTTATGATTCTAAGTATATTCTTATATGTTGGAAAGAGTCTGCTATGAATGCAAAATGCTATGTAATTGTTATGTTAATTTCTTATATCTTACATTAACTTAAATATGAAGAGTTGAAGAAGTTCTGCTACATTATTGTATTTAGACCAAGTACTATATAAAATACTGTATGTCATGACTATAAAAATGTACTGCTACATTGTTTAAGAAATGCATACTTACTTTACTCTGACTAATTAATCGTCTAATACATCAATACAAACATTTTCTAGATGTCAACCTTCAATTTATTTAAACAGCATTGTTTGAGGAGCTCTATATTGTTTTAGACATATTTATGAAAATTGTATTAATATATCAACTTATCTATTTATCAATTTGACCTACAACATTATGTGCTATTTTTCATGTTTTACTTTTTATGGTACTTTCATTGGATTGGGTCAAAATTGACAGATTGGTATGCGAATAAGTGTGATATTCATAAGGAGTCAAAAGTGTGAAATGACCCCACACTGTGTGTCTCTACAGAACATGTAGGTGGTTTAAATGTGAAGAGACAGTAAGGAAATGATTCCTTGTGAGTTGAAAGACTGCTTTGAAAGCTAACAGTAACCAACATGCAAATCCTTCAGAAAAATGGCCATTTGCTAAATAAACTATTGGACTCAATAAATGTTGATCAGAGTCATAAGACTGTAAGGCACCAATCAGGATTAAGCTGTTGGAGGAGTGGGCATCTGAGATCAAAGCTTCTCAAATTGAAAGTTTTGTTTCTAAGAGTTATAAAATAGGCTACTGATCCACAAGGAGTTTAGGTAAATTGAAAGAGTTCAGTGTGCGTGTAAAGATATTGTTTAAATTAGAAATATACAAAAGGTAGATAATGATCGTATATGGAACTTATTGTTAATATTATGTTAATTTATAGTAACATTTTATATGCAAATAGCTTGCACATAAACGTTGGTGCAAGAGGCCTGTTTATACAGGAAAAGTTAAACAATGGCAAGCATAAACCTAAGTAAGTATAACTATCACTTTCATTATTTGGATCGACAGGCTACATAGACCTATTATCATAGGTTGGGACGATTACTACTGTAGTAGATTTACTAAAAAAGTAAAGATATTTTAATATATGTTTTATATTTATGCACTATACTTTGTATCGCGTGTATGTTTTTGTTGCTTAGTAACAAATTAAATATGATTTAATGTTACTGGGTGAAAAAACACCCAGTAACATTGGGTGTTTTTTCACCCCCTCTCTGCGAATGGTACAGTCCTCGGCTGTGTCGTTTTAGCATTTTTGCTACAAATCTGGCACTTGGTGATTAAACCGGTGTGCGGTCGGAAGGGGAGCCTCCGAGATCCTGCGAAGCACAATAAAACCCCGAGAAAGTCGATTTGGAAAGAGTATTCGACGCATTTTAATATCGAAAAGGTGCTGTTTTACCGTTGGTTTTGTCTATTGTCTTATTAAATCAGCGATCATGGCTTGTGGCGCGACATTGAAGCGATCTATGGAGTTTGAGGCCCTTCTCAGCCCGCAGTCCCCCAAGCGGAGGAGGTGCAATCCTCTACCGGGGACTCCGACTACTCCTTCCCCGCAGAGGTGCAGTCTTCGCCCGTCAACAGAGAGCCCGTCACACTCGATGTCGCCCCAGTCTATGGGTGGAGAACACAGGCTAACTCCAGGTGGTAAAATGCTTGATTCTCGCCATTTAACGTCGGTTTGTTTGACATGGAGGAGGGGAATGGGGGGTTGTTTAATCTCAGCTAACCAGCTAATTTAGTGGGTATTTGAATTTCGACAGTCCGTTAATTTAATTCCCCCTTAAACTGTTGTGAGTAATGATTTGAATGTATAAGGTTGTTTCTTGATAGATGGTATAGTAGTGGGTTTGGGCTGTAGTTAATTATGCAGTTTGGATGAATATCTGTTTTGAGCTCGGCTAGCTAGGCTGAAAGCGGCCGCTAATACAGACTAGGTGACACAGAGCTTCATTTAACTCCCATGGCTTAGTGTGAACACACGCAGTCATCGACCATTACTACCTTAAACAATACACATGACAAAGTATTTCTACAAACGCCTAGCTCTGGCCTGGATGGTTAACGTTTATCTCTGCGTTCAGCCAGTTAGTTTATCAGCAGGATTGAACCATTATGCCCAAACAAAGAGGAAAGGTGGGTATGTGCGCGAGGGTGCAATGGCATTATTTCATTTAGATTAAACGGTATTGTTTAAAAACTTTAGTGTTCATGTTGGGTGTAAAGAACCTAGTCAAATGTTGGCGAAAAACGAATAATTTGATATCTAACAATGATAATTTATTTAAAGTCGTGTGTTTTTTCTTAAAGGGGTCATATGATGCGATTTAAATTTTTATTTTCTCTTTGGAGTGTTACAAGCTCTTGGTGCATAAAGAAGATCTGTAAAGTTGCAAAGACTAAAGTCTCAAATCCAAATTGCACTTTACCTTAATCTGTTATTTGTTAAATGTAGGTGCTAAGTTCAGCTCTCATCACAGGGCTCGCAAAATCGCTTGCCCGAAGTCCCGGGGCTATTGTGTTTTCCAGTCGGGCTACCAAAATGTATCACCACTCTGCCCGATGGGTTACCTTAAATGCAGATCT
>NW_015665016.1:194778-195946 GCF_001515625.1 Sinocyclocheilus rhinocerous
TTTTACGCAGCAAACAGAGTTGTAAATGAGAAAGAAGTTAATGTGCCTTCTAAAAATCTAAACAATTAAGACAGTAGTATTTATACGTTGTAAATTGACATAATTTATATGCTTGATTTATCCCTTTTCATAAAAATGGTCTAAAGGCTGAAATGCTGATTTTTGTTTTTGTGAAAACCTGTATCTGAACTGTAAATCATGTAATTTTATGGCTCAATACTGTATGCTACCATAGACATTGTCCAACCCCACTCATATGTGTTCATTTTACTCGTGCAGCTCTTAAAATGGGTCATAAATCGCCATAAATTTCTTTTTTTTTTTTTTAATCTGCAGATACCCTGTAAATAGTGAAATAAAAAAAAATTCCTTCCTTCATCTTTGTTGATTTGTGTATTGAAAATATTTTTGATTGACATTTAAACTCCTATCTGATTTTCTATATTTAAAAAATAATAATTATAATTTTCGGGCTACCAAAATCTGAAGAATACCTGCCTGAAGGGCTACCAGGGATTTTGAAATTTTGTGAGCCCTGCATCAGTAAGATTGGGAATATAAGAAAATTGATGATTTGGGTTCAGATTTTTAACGATTCCCATTCAATTAACAACTCTTCTAGTACATTGGAGGGAATTAGGGCTGCAACTAACGATTATTTTGATAATCGATTAGTTGGTCGATAATTTTTTCGGTTAATCAGATAAAAAATATATTTTTTAATTTTATTGACAAAACACTTCCACATTCTGCCCAATGTCCTTCAAACAAACGTGCCAACTGAATGCTCTGAAAACATACAGTGCTTAACAATTTATTTGACCACCTGCCATAATAAAGAGAAAACACATTTTAGGAATCTGTCAAAAAATTGTTTAAATCAAAAAAAGTTATTGTCATTTATTGGGCAAATAAACTTGAACAACTAAATAGTATTTATTCACATAAAAAGGGCCTCCTATGGGGCCATTCACATATCGCGCCTAAAAACGCGTGGAAAACGCTAGGCGCGCCGCTTTCTGCTTTTTTTCCAAAGCGTTCGGGCGCTTGCGCTCCGGAGGTGTCTGCCGTTGCTAAGCAACCATGACCTCCGCTCTCCATGAAGACTCGGGAGTTTCAGCAAAGGATAAATGGATTTGCAGCACTAAAAATCGCTTGCAGTAGCTCT
>NW_015665016.1:196008-199240 GCF_001515625.1 Sinocyclocheilus rhinocerous
GGATAAAAATAAAATTAAAATAAGCATGTAACGACCATAAACGGAGGAAAATAGCGGAGTAAAAGTACCAATACATCACTTAAAATGTACTCAAGTAAAAGTACACTATTTTTAAACTACTCAAAGTACAATTACTGATAAAAACTACTTGATTACTGTAACGTGAGTATTAGTAATTCGTTACTTCACACCCCTGGTTGTAACCAATAGGTAAGAGTAATGTTCTGCAGGAACACATTCACTTTGATCACAGTCACGTCTTCCTGTCATTTCTTTATCCTGTAATAGGCGGTTATGAAGCGTCTGATACTTATATTCAGACAATTAAACGCTGTTATCCCCTTAAAGTTCCTACTCTCATAAAATACTCGCAATGCATGTTGACCTTTAAACCTCGATTTAACTTTCAACAACAGATATTTCAGCACAATGAATGTTTTTGCGCTGATTATTAATTCTCTCTTTTCCGTCTGTCTGACACGCGTGCACGCGCCCGCTGCTCATTCAGTAAAGATTAAAACTTAGCACAGACTGTCAGGACGGACCTTTATGCAAAAATGGAAATGCTCGCGTGAATTTGTGACATTAATATTAATGCACAAGGATATGACCGTAAACTGAAAGTTTTTGCACTGAGGATGCACACGCATCATCTGCCAAAGCGCCAGGGCAAGCCATTACGTTAATGCATTAGCTTAAAGCTTAAAAAGCAGGTCATATGGTATTTTAAAGTGTTCTAATATTGTGTTGGAGTCCCCTACAACATGTTTAAATGCATCGAAGAAAACCACTCCCTTCCATAAGCCTACTCTGCTCTAATTGGTCAGCTGGCCAAGCCTGTTGTGATTGGCACAGAGAGGATTCCTTGAGCAAGTTAGCGAGCGCTACCATTGACAAAGCACCTTTACATAAAAAAATAATATAGTGCTCCAATCCGTTCTTATAATAATGACATAAAATACAAAAACACTTATGCAAGCGAATCGTGCCCACAGCTAAAGTTTAGCTGCTAAACTGTGAACACTTAAAACAATAATGGTGGATACGTTAGCCGAGTGCTAACGTGACTAACTGAGGAAACAATACAGTTTGTAAAACAAAATATGTCTGCTGTAATGTTTGAAGAATGACAGACAAAAGATGCTCTGTCTTAACGGAAGTTGGATGTGCACTGTGGGCAGACCCGACTAATCGATAATGAGAATCGTTGTCGATGATTTTCATAATCGATAATAATCGATTTTAACGATTAGTTGTTGCAGCCCTAGAGGGAATATTTGATAAAAGAGTTGAAATACTTTGAGCCGAACATGATAAAAGTAATCACTTGTGATTCAGTGAGTGATTCAGTTTTAAGGCCTGTTCACACCAAAACAAATTTGGTGCAATTTAAATATGTTTGGAACAACACAAACATTTGCCTGTCATCAAAGCCTTTTTAACACATAGGGCTTCTTAATTCTTTTCCATCACAATGCAAAGAAAACTGGCCAACCAATAAGATCTGCGCTTTTTGTCACATGGCAATAGCAGAACTATAGGTGCGTTCACACCATGTCGTAATTACGAGATTCCGTCTTGTAAACAAATCGTTCACATGTTCGTAGAACTCGTAATTATGAGAATTACTATTTTCTGGGAGCTCCGACTTGTGCCATGTGACCGTCATACCACCTGACTGCTGCAGATTAATTTTTGGCCTAATTTTGGCATTGCTAGTGTTGCCATTGAAATGCATAATTCTGAGTCCAAGGATGTAAAGAGCTCCGAGTAGAATATCACGCAGAATGACTGAAATAACTGAAAGCTTAACTACTGTTTGACTTTCCTCTCTGTGACAAGCGAGTTAGAAACAAAGTTGCACTGCTTTGTGTACCAGGGTAACATGTATTTCAGTTTTTCTGTAAGCCAAACCTACTTTGTTTACTCATTGGTCTGAACGGACAAATCGAATGTGAAAATGGGACCAAATTTTTGTGCAAAATGGTGGTGTGAACAGGCCTTAATTCATTAATCTCTCTGATTCAAGTGTTTTTACTGCTTCTTTCCCCTATTTTTAGATTCACAAAATGGTATTATAGTAACCTGTGCGAGTACATTAAGCAGGCTAATGGGGTGTTAGTATGCTAAGTTTGTTATTGTTATTAGTATTCTGAGATGGCAAAATAGTTGGTTAGTGTTATGAATAATCATTTACATGTTCATTTGATTGTTCATTCAGTTTGGTTTAAATAATGCGATTTGTGACAAATAATTGTTTAAAATTAGTAGTTCTTTTTACAAAGTTAAGTGGCATGCATCATAGCGTGAATTTTGAAGGATTTCTAATCCAGTGCCATATAGAGAACCCATTTTATGTTCCTTCAGCCAGTGTAATTGCTTTGGTGTCCTAGCGGGGATAGTATCTTACATGACACTGGCTAGACAAACATCATGAACGTTTTCAGAGAGCTTATTCTCTGTTCCCAAGCCTGCTCATCAGTGCCTGGTTGAAATGGCAAGGAATGTAACTGCCCTTAGAGCCCACTGAAGTGTTTGATAGCCTTGCCTTTGTGAAGCCAAATGCCCCTTATTGTTTTCATAGAACAACCCTCATTAATATCCTCATTTAGGTTTATGTCTCTTGACAGCCACATTTGAATAGCATCCATTTATGTTCTTGATCAGCAGCTCGCAGGATCTGTCTCTGTCTTGATATTTCAAGCCATGTCTGAGGTTGTTTCATCCTGTTTGTGTTGTTCTAACATCTAACATTCAAACACGAAAGCCTTTGCTTAATACTAATTAACATGATCGTCTACAACACACCAAATCTCAAACAAAGCGAATCACGCTTGCTGCAGGAACACACCATGGGCTTGAGCCCCTTAGCTTGAGGGCACTTCCTGCCAGTTTGAGAAGGGTCTGACTGCAGCCTGGCGCTTGCACTCTCAGACGTGCATTCTCAGGCTTGCACTCTCAGACACTTGCACTTCCGCTAGCGACGTCACTTGCAGTTTTTTTTTGTTCTATTTATTCTTTTTGTTTGAATCTCTCAACATTTTACAACAGTAGCCAGGTGGTGAAGACAAGACAAAAGAAACTAAATTACGAAGTCACTTGCAATCGCCACTTGCACTCTCCGATACCTGCGACGTCACTTGCAATCGACACAAATCGTGCGTGTTGCCAATGGAGACAAGACGCTGTGGTGGTGATTTAATGATTATTTATTTTATTTATTTATTTAGTC
>NW_015665016.1:199296-202502 GCF_001515625.1 Sinocyclocheilus rhinocerous
ACATTTCACTCTCTATAGATATATTTTTAATGTCTGTAAGGCAAAGATATACACAGAGTTTCGCGCTCAAGTTCGCAGACCGAGACGGCAGAAAGCGCATCCTGTTTGCTTTCGTTATTTTACAAAAGCGCGGTATTGTGAGTGCACACAAATAAACGTAAAGTCTTTACAGATTCGAAAGATATATTTATCTTATCTGAATGACCAAAAATTAGGGATTATTTTAAAGAGCAGGTCATATGGTATTTTAAAGTGTCCTAATATTGTGTTGGAGTCCCCTACAACAGGTTTAAATTAATCTAAGGTCAGAAAACATTGTAATTTTCTCAGAATATACATTTAATATTAGAGTAATTTGCCAATGATTTCTAAACTATTCGTTCCAAGCAAGTTCGGAGCAAACCCCTCCCTTCCATTAGCCTATTCTGCTGTGATTGGTCAGCTGGCCAAGCCTGTTGTGATTGGCACAGAGAGGATTCCTTGAGCAAGTTAGCGAGCGCTACCATTGACAAAGCACCTTTACATAAAAAAATAATATAGTGCTCCAATCCGTTCTTATAATAATGACATAAAATACAAAAACACCTATGCAAGCGAATCGTGCCCACAGCTAAAGTTTAGCTGCTAAACTGTGAACACTTAAAACAATAATGGTGGATACGTTAGCCGAGTGCTAACGTGACTAACTGAGGAAACAATACAGTTTGTAAAACAAAATATGTCTGCTGTAATGTTTGAAGAATGACAGACAAAAGATGCTCTGTCTTAACGGAAGTTGGATGTGCACTGTGGGCAGACCCGACTAATCGATAATGAGAATCGTTGTCGATGATTTTCATAATCGATAATAATCGATTTTAACGATTAGTTGTTGCAGCCCTAGAGGGAATATTTGATAAAAGAGTTGAAATACTTTGAGCCGAACATGATAAAAGTAATCACTTGTGATTCAGTGAGTGATTCAGTTTTAAGGCCTGTTCACACCAAAACAAATTTGGTGCAATTTAAATATGTTTGGAACAACACAAACATTTGCCTGTCATCAAAGCCTTTTTAACACATAGGGCTTCTTAATTCTTTTCCATCACAATGCAAAGAAAACTGGCCAACCAATAAGATCTGCGCTTTTTGTCACATGGCAATAGCAGAACTATAGGTGCGTTCACACCATGTCGTAATTACGAGATTCCGTCTTGTAAACAAATCATTCACATGTTCGTAGAACTCGTAATTATGAGAATTACTATTTTCTGGGAGCTCCGACTTGTGCCATGTGACCGTCATACCACCTGACTGCTGCAGATTAATTTTTGGCCTAATTTTGGCATTGCTAGTGTTGCCATTGAAATGCATAATTCTGAGTCCAAGGATGTAAAGAGCTCCGAGTAGAATATCACGCAGAATGACTGAAATAACTGAAAGCTTAACTACTGTTTGACTTTCCTCTCTGTGACAAGCGAGTTAGAAACAAAGTTGCACTGCTTTGTGTACCAAGGTAACATGTTTTTTAGTTTTTCTGTAAGCCAAACCTACTTTGTTTACTCATTGGTCTGAACGGACAAATCGAATGTGAAAATGGGACCAAATTTTTGTGCAAAATGGTGGTGTGAACAGGCCTTAATTCATTAATCTCTCTGATTCAAGTGTTTTTACTGCTTCTTTCCCCTATTTTTAGATTCACAAAATGGTATTATAGTAACCTGTGCGAGTACATTAAGCAGGCTAATGGGGTGTTAGTATGCTAAGTTTGTTATTGTTATTAGTATTCTGAGATGGCAAAATAATTGGTTAGCGTTATGAATAATCATTTACATGTTCATTTGATTGTTCATTCAGTTTGGTTTAAATAATGCGATTTGTGACAAATAATTGTTTAAAATTAGTAGTTCTTTTTACAAAGTTAAGTGGCATGCATCATAGCGTGAATTTTGAAGGATTTCTAATCCAGTGCCATATAGAGAACCCATTTTATGTTCCTTCAGCCAGTGTAATTGCTTTGGTGTCCTAGCGGGGATAGTATCTTACATGACACTGGCTAGACAAACATCATGAACGTTTTCAGAGAGCTTATTCTCTGTTCCCAAGCCTGCTCATCAGTGCCTGGTTGAAATGGCAAGGAATGTAACTGCCCTTAGAGCCCACTGAAGTGTTTGATAGCCTTGCCTTTGTGAAGCCAAATGCCCCTTATTGTTTTCATAGAACAACCCTCATTAATATCCTCATTTAGGTTTATGTCTCTTGACAGCCACATTTGAATAGCATCCATTTATGTTCTTGATCAGCAGCTCGCAGGATCTGTCTCTGTCTTGATATTTCAAGCCATGTCTGAGGTTGTTTCATCCTGTTTGTGTTGTTCTAACATCTAAAATTCAAACACGAAAGCCTTTGCTTAATACTAATTAACATGATCGTCTACAACACACCAAATCTCAAACAAAGCGAATCACGCTTGCTGCAGGAACACACCATGGGCTTGAGCCCCTTAGCTTGAGGGCACTTCCTGCCAGTTTGAGAAGGGTCTGGCTGCAGCCTGGCGCTTGCACTCTCAGACGTGCATTCTCAGGCTTGCACTCTCAGACACTTGCACTTCCGCTAGCGGCGTCACTTGCAGTTTTTTTTTGTTCTATTTATTCTTTTTGTTTGAATCTCTCAACATTTTACAACAGTAGCCAGGTGGTGAAGACAAGACAAAAGAAACTAAATTACGAAGTCACTTGCAATCGCCACTTGCACTCACCGATACCTGCGACGTCACTTGCAATCGACACAAATCGTGCGTGTTGCCAATGGAGACAAGATGCTGTGGTGGTGATTAAACGATTAAAACTAATTTAGTACCGTAACCTACAGGGTCCTGCAAGCCATCTGTAGGAGAAAAAGACAATACCCGCAAATCTGTGGCTACAGAACAGCAGAATATGAACGCAATGCGCAAAGTCTCTCGTTAAGCGTTTTCTTCCCGTAGAAAAACATAAACCCTTAACATGGCTTAATGTATTAAGATGCTATTAAAATATCAAATTCAATATACAGTTTATTAATATAATGAATAGAATATGTATATAGTATTTTCCTCCCACACCGCAAAACGTGGCATAATGTGGCATAATGGACTAAAAAGGCCAAACTCAATATGCTCCTCTACATTATTAATATACATAACTAATATGTACAGGCAAGCAGGTGAGCCCAGAATAAACGCAACA
>NW_015665016.1:202672-214221 GCF_001515625.1 Sinocyclocheilus rhinocerous
GTCTGCTTGCCTGTACGGAGTTGATCCTTTTAAAATCACTTAATGCATTTCATAATGCACGTTCATATTTGCTGTTCTGTATATACTTTGAGTCAACAACAAGGCATATAGGCTACTGTATTGTCTTTATCATCCGTTATTATGCCACATTAAGCGTTTTGCTGTATGGGAGGACAAGTGAAAGTTTGCGTGTTGTGTTCATGGCCATCTGCTTGCCTTGTAGTACATTAAATAATAACTATATATCGAATTTGATCTTTTAATTGCACTTAATGTATCTTAATACATTACGCCATGTTAAGTGTTTTTTCTACGGAAGGAAAACACTTAACGAGAGACTTTGTGCGTTGCGTTCATATTCTGCTGTTCTGTGGCCACGGATTTGCGGGTCTTGTCTTTTTCTCCTACAGATGGCTTGCAGGACCCTGTAGGCTACGGTACTAAATTAGTTTTAATCGTTTAATCACCACCACAGCGTCTTGTCTCTGGCAACACGCACCATTTGTGTCGATTGCAAGTGACGTCGCAGGTATCGGAGAGTGCAAGTGGCGATTGCAAGTGACTTCGTAATTTAGTTTCTTTTTTCTTGTCCACCTGGCTACTGTTGTAAAATGTTGAGAGGTTCAAACAAAAAGTAATCAATAAATAGAACAAAATAAAAAAGACTGCAAGTGACGTCGCTAGCGGAAGTGCAAGTGTCTGAGAGTGCAAGCGCCAGGCTGCAGCCAGACCCTTTTGGCCAGTTTGGGGTTTTTAAATTCCCTCTGCAAAGCCTCGGCAGTGTAGTGAATAAGACGCCTCAACTCTACACCCACTTACGCTCCCCTCCCCCCCAGTCCAGTTCATCCCACACCTCCATTGTGGTTGTTTTATCCCTGTTCTGTGCTTTTGGGCCTTGAATCGCTCCCCATCCTCTCTCAGGAAGCCACTGTGATTTATTGCTTGGTTTGACCATATAAGGTTACAGTTGCTAAGTAACCTGTTGGACCTAGTCTCAGCATTTGGCAGCATTTAATATATGCGGAGGGCCTCACCTGTCATTCAAGGGGGCTGGTGTTGCCCGGTAACTGTCACTGACAATTTCTTGCATATTTCTGTAGCTGTAGTATCTAAAATGGATTTTTGCATAATCAGAAAAATTAGTTTTCACTAAAGTGAAATTTATCTTTTTCTCATTCTCATGGCATGGCAACCCTACTGCAGTCCAAAGAAAATCTAAGGATTTTTTTTTTTTTTTTGATAATTGATTAATCTGATTATTAATTTCAATTTAATTAGTTTCAATTTCAAAATCAAATAAAAAAAATCCATTATTTACTAGTTATTTTAAGAAAAGTATATTTGAGTCGGAATTAATACACGCCTAATCTATTGCACTGTTTGATGCATATGCACGCCTGGCTCTCATTTACTATAGTGTGAAGTTGAACACAGATTTAAGTAGGGCTGCACGATTAATCAAAATGAAATCGCGAAGGCGATAAATAGCGATTAGGCAGAAGCGGCGATTTTCATGCGTATCTTTCAGTGAAGCACGGTTCTGTGATCAGTAGTAAATCTCCATCCAAAGTCAGAGGGCGCTTTCGCACTGAAACTCCAAATACGCCCCGCAGAAGAAGTCAAGAAATTCCTATAGCGGTTGCTGAATAAACAGAAGATTTAACTGCTTTCATTGATTCAACGTGACTAAACACACGACTACGACAATATATATTGTTTATCTGAGTTCATCTTATTATATTTTTTATTATAATGAAGTATATAATAATGCAATGCTAATCGACATTATATCACTGCATAACCTTTATCACTGCTTGGAATACTATGAAATATGTTGCGTGTCTTATTGTGTAAGAAGCCACATCATCTCACAGAAGGATTTATTTCAAACATTCGTCTGACGTTATTAAGTGAGTTTGGAGTAAAAACATGTTAGTAAATGTGGTATTTTCACGTGCTTTCAGATGGAACAGCATTTGCTACACAGAGACATAGTTCACTGACAAGCTACGCAAACAGCTTTTATAATCGCAGACCGATTTCATAATTGCGCGATTTATATCGTCTGCGATTATGAATGCGATTTTGCGTAGCTTGTCAGTGAACTACGGCTCTGTGTAGTAAATGCTGCTCCATTTGAAAGCACGTGATTGAGATTTACTGCTGATTACAGAACCGGCTTTACTGACAAGATGCGTTGTGATTGGCCGAATACCTCAAGCGTGTGATGGAAATGTTACGCCCCTTACCATACTGTGATGCCCTGTGTCCCGGCCGGAGCGACGAGACAAAAACATTAAAACCCATTATAAACGAGGCATTTGTTGCATCCAGGGGGGACATAATTACGGATTATAATGTCTTTTTACGCGTTGCAGCGTGCTGCGTAAACATAAAACCATGTCTGCAAATGACAAACAACAAGCGCTACTCTACACTGCTCAAAACTTGCGTTTGAATCATCAGTGGCAAATTCTTTAATATAAAAAAAACTTACTTGCAGTCTGTGAGTCAGAACAGCCGGCATTGTAGTCTACTCTACCAGGATCTTTATAGAGTATAGCTCATGAAAGTCATGCTGGTTTCTAATTCTAATTGAGTCGTCCACAGGTTGAAGGTTAAGACTAAACTCAACCCAGTTTTTCTAGAGAGACTCCGGATGTTCCCGGTTGCATTGCTCGCCTCCGCATTGCAGTCCTGTCACCCAGATTTGGTTTCCAGAAATAAGCCTGACCCACCTTAAAGCCATCTCATTTTTCTCTCTTGTATGTGTTTGCTAGTGACGTTGTCTATGTACCATTGTGGCTGATTGTAAAACTGAGGTGAAACTTATTTCTTCCCTCTTTCTTTTCATCATGGGATCTGTGCTGAAAGCAGGATATCCTCTGTGCATTCTGTGTGCTTGAAGTAATGCCAGTGATTACTTTTGTTCTTCACTACTTTGTTTTTGAAGATGATTGAACATAAGGAAGTTTATTCATTGGAAATGATGGTATTCCAGAAATACTTGGGGGAAATCACTGGTTTTTTTCTCTCTCTTTAATTTAAGCTCAATTATCATTGTTATTAACTCTCGATTGTCTTTCTTTGACCCTCACAGAGCAGATCTTCCAGAACATTCGTCAGGAGTACAACCGTTATCAGAGGCGACGGCAGTTGGAAGGGGCCTTTAACCAGACTGAGCCCTGCAGCTCCACTGATATCCAGAGCTCCAGTCCAGCCCTCACCTCCCCCAGCTCTCCCACAAGTCAGTCCACTCAAAACATAATGTCCAGTGGTTTCAGACTTGTTCCTGAAGCCCTCCTGCCCCAACACTACACATTTTGAATGTCTCCTTTGTCTGGAACACTCATGAAACAAAGGAGCCGATGACCTGAATTAGATGTGTTGAGACAGGCAAAACGTGCTTCTTTGGGGTGGGGTTGTTGGGGTGCTCAAACCATTTATCAATCATTTTCTTTAGACCACGGGTGGCTAGTTTTGTTCCTGGAAATCTTCTGCAATTCAGTTCCAACCCTGTTCCAACACACCAGCTGTAGTTACTAAATGTTCCTGAATGTTTTAATTAGCTGGATCAGATGCTTTTGATTAGGGTTGTAGCTGCACTTTACAGGAAGGTATAATGTACAGTGTGCCAAATTTGTTGTCAGTAAAGTCGAATGGTGATGATTTTCATGTTTGTGACACTATCGAGTTTGAATACACAGAAATGCAAGAGAGATATGAGTTGTGGCAAAAAAGCACAAACTGATCACATGCGAACAGTTTCACCATTAAAAAGGTGGTTTATCAGTAGCAAGTATTGTGATTTGTCATGAGGGTGAGAAACATCCCATGATAACGGAGTTGTTGTTTTTTTTAAAGAACATTAATACCTTGATTCAGCAAGGATGCATCAAATTTGTCTTTGCTGTCACTTTTTATCATTTATAATGTTACAAAAGATTTAACAACAATTATCATGGTTTCCACTAAAATATTGCATAGAAAAACTGTTGATCGGAAGAAATGTTACTTGAGCACCAAATCAGGATATAAGAGTGATTTCTATACATTCAGCTTTGCCATCACAGGAATAAATTACGTTTATAAAAAATATTTAAAAAAAGGAGTTATTTTCAATTGTAATATAGCCTTGGTGAGCATAAGAGTTCTTTAAAAAACATAAAAAATCGTTTGAACTGTAGTGTAGGTATTTTGTAATTTTGAAAATAAAGTGACATGGTCAAGGATGGATATTCAGATTCGTGTGTATGTTTTTAGGTGCCTCATCATTGAAGAAGGATCAGCCACTGTTCACGCTGAGGCAGGTTGGCTATTTGTGTGAGCGCCTTATTAAAGATCACGAGGAGAAGATGCGCGAAGAGTATGAACAGATACTAAACACAAAGCTTGCAGGTACAACACATTGCAGATTCCACACAGTAATGTATTAGCTGAATTGACTGAATTGTGTTTTTAATGTGCTGTTTTTCTTTCTTTTTACCTCAAGAACAATATGAGTCCTTTGTGAAATTCACACAGGATCAGATTATGCGAAGATATGGCGCCAGGCCTGCAAGCTGTAAGTAAATTAAATTCCTCTATTAGCAATCCATTAACATTTTGTCATATATTCATATATATTTTTTTCATATTCATTTTTCTTGTTTGTCCAAATTCTGATTATTGTCTCTTTATTTTCAGATGTGTCTTGAGGAACATTATAGATGGTACTAGCCACCCCTCAGCAGCTGGTTGCTGTAGAACCAGCTCCCTTCGTTTCACTTGAAATTTCCTCCTACTTTTGATTCTCTATTTTTCACTTTTAAAAATGCTTGGGTGCTATGGTCTATCCACATTTAACTAATTTTTTTTGCTGAACTGTTACTGATGCCCCAACACCAAACATGCAAATCTAGATGCATTCTAAGGAAGTTTAATCTCTTAAGAATGCAAGAGAGAAATTGTGGCAAAAAAGCACAAACTGATCACATGCGAACAGTTTCACCATTAAAAAGGTGGTTTATCAGTAGCAAGTATTGTGATTTGTCATGAGGGTGAGAAACATCCCATGATAACTGAGTTTTTTTTTTTTTAAAGAACATTAATACCTTGATTCAGCAAGGATGCATCAAATTTGTCTTTGCTGTCACTTTTTATCATTTATAATGTTACAAAAGATTTAACAACAATTATCATGGTTTCCACTAAAATATTGCATAGAAAAACTGTTGATCGGAAGAAATGTTACTTGAGCACCAAATCAGGATATAAGAGTGATTTCTATACATTCAGCTTTGCCATCACAGGAATAAATTACGTTTATAAAAAATATTTAAAAAAAGGAGTTATTTTCAATTGTAATATAGCCTTGGTGAGCATAAGAGTTCTTTAAAAAACATAAAAAATCGTTTGAACTGTAGTGTAGGTATTTTGTAATTTTGAAAATAAAGTGACATGGTCAAGGATGGATATTCAGATTCGTGTGTATGTTTTTAGGTGCCTCATCATTGAAGAAGGATCAGCCACTGTTCACGCTGAGGCAGGTTGGCTATTTGTGTGAGCGCCTTATTAAAGATCACGAGGAGAAGATGCGCGAAGAGTATGAACAGATACTAAACACAAAGCTTGCAGGTACAACACATTGCAGATTCCACACAGTAATGTATTAGCTGAATTGACTGAATTGTGTTTTTAATGTGCTGTTTTTCTTTCTTTTTACCTCAAGAACAATATGAGTCCTTTGTGAAATTCACACAGGATCAGATTATGCGAAGATATGGCGCCAGGCCTGCAAGCTGTAAGTAAATTAAATTCCTCTATTAGCAATCCATTAACATTTTGTCATATATTCATATATATTTTTTTCATATTCATTTTTCTTGTTTGTCCAAATTCTGATTATTGTCTCTTTATTTTCAGATGTGTCTTGAGGAACATTATAGATGGTACTAGCCACCCCTCAGCAGCTGGTTGCTGTAGAACCAGCTCCCTTCGTTTCACTTGAAATTTCCTCCTACTTTTGATTCTCTATTTTTCACTTTTAAAAATGCTTGGGTGCTATGGTCTATCCACATTTAACTAATTTTTTTTGCTGAACTGTTACTGATGCCCCAACACCAAACATGCAAATCTAGATGCATTCTAAGGAAGTTTAATCTCTTAAGAATTTGTGGGAAAAGATGTCAAACTACCGCTGTAAAAAGCTTGGCTGATGCGATCATCTCTGTATAATGTAATGTGACTGACCTGCAGCAGATATACCAGACTCTTCCTCTATCCTTCAGTCTCTCTCTTTTTTTTTTTTTTTTTTTTATTTTTTTTTTTTTTTTTTTTTTTTAATATTTTCTTTTCTTTTTTTTTCTTTTTTTGACAAATAAAAGATCTGTGATAAGTCAGCATTTGTACTGATTCGATTTCTTGCAGATATTTTATAATAAATTGTGTAGGTTTGTGTTTGTTGGAAAATCAATTTGATTTAGTTCACTCAAAAATGAATAATCCTTCATTTACTCACCTTCATGATGTTCCAAACATCTGACTTTTCCCCTGTGTAACACAAAAAGGAAACTTCAAAGAATATGCTGGTTGGTATCTGCTGTAGGATTTAATAATGATGGTGCACTGAAGTTGTTAAAAAAAAAAAAAGTGGCTCAGTCGTTATTTTCAACTGAAAATGAATGCTCTTAATTAATGAGCATTAATGAGAGTTTGCTAATAGATGAAAATTATTAGTGAATAAATTAAGAAGGCCCTGGGCCTCAAGGGTGCGCCATCCAGTTTGGTACAGAAAAGCCAACAACAATGAAAACAAATGTTTGTTTATGTTTAATATATGGGTCCTATATAACCTAAGGCCTCTTAGACAAGGATCTTCATCTAGTAGGAGGGCTCCCTGGCACTCCTGTTACTATAGGGCCCTGTGGATATATGAATCCCTGCAAAGTGCAGTCCTCTTATAGAACCATTGTTCCATCCTGTTTAAAATCATATTTATTTGAACCAATATTTGATCTTCCTCCTTTTGTGTGAAGGGTATCAGAAAAAGTACTATTTAGCAGAATGCGAAAGAGATTTATTGCCAAGTATTTTTGAACACACAGGGGATTTGTTTTGGGTGAGAAGATTCCATTGCACAGATATACGCTCTTAAAAATAAAGGTGCTTAAAAGGTTCTTCACAGCAATGCTACAATTTTGGTTCCACAAAGAACCATTCAGTCAAAGGTTCTTTAAGGAACCATCTCTTTCTTACCTTTTTATAATCTGAAGAACCTTCTTTCGCCACAAAGAACATTTTGTGAAATGGTTCTTTATGGAACCAGTTAGACAAAAAAGTTTTGGTCCCATTTTATATTAAGTGGCCTTAACTACTATGTACTTACATTTAAATTAATAATTTGATACAATGCACTTATCCTGTACATACATGTTTTTACATTGTACTTATATTTTTTAAAATACCTATATGTAGTTACATCTGTTATTAATTTCTGTAATTACATTTATAATTACACTGTTGACCCATTCCTTACACCTTAACCCAGCCTTAAACCTACCCATACCACCAAACCTGTCCCTAACCTTACCCGTATCCCACCTCAATAGCAGCAAAAGTGTTTTGCAATACAATATGACCACAATAAGTACAATGTACTTATTTTTTGATGTTAGTGCATAGTAGTTAAAGGGATAGTTCACCCAAAAATGAAAATTCTGTCATCATTTACTCACCCTCATGTCGTTCCAAACCTGTATGAGTTGCTTTCTTATGTTGAACATGAAAGAAGATATTTTGAAGATTGCTGGTAATCAAACAGTTGGTGGTTGCCATTGACTTCCATAGTATTTCTTTTCCTATGGAAGTCAATGGCAACCACCAACTGTTTGATTACCAGCAATCTTCAAAATATCTTCTTTTGTGTTCAACAAATTAATTCAATACATAAATAAATAAATTCAAATTAACAGCATTTATAATTTTACAAATTAAATTATAAATGCCACTTTTTATCAATTTAATGCATCCTTGGTGAATTTAATGGTAAAAGACTGTAAAAATGCTACAGTAGAAACCTGTTAAATGGTTAACGGTAAATTCCCCTACTATATACGGTGAAAAACTGTATTGGACATTACATGTATTGGACATTAATTTTACGGTAGTATACCGTTTTTGGAAGTGGAAAATACCGTATAATTTACAGTGAATAACCGTAAATTGACATTCCCAGAATTCCCTGCGTTACATTTCAAATTTGATGTTTTTTTGTTGAAATAACTATGTTTCTTTTTTGTTTTTTCTTATCAGTTTTGTATATTAGCGTTGTGCGTTACACCTAATGTTGTTCAGTTAATGTTTATTGCATTATTTCAGTTTCATGTGTGTTACCATGATGGTGTTTGGTGTTTGTGTGAATGACACTGTGCACCTTCTATATATGTTATTATTTATAAGCTGCTTGTGATGGGCTTTGGTTTATCATGTGACTTTCTCATCACCACCTGCGTTTGGTGGTTATCAGTGTATTACAAAGGTACAAAACAGATTTTAGTACTTCAACAGGTTGGTATATAATAACATTTTATCAGTTAATGAAATTACGGTATTTAACTGTAAATTTAAGTTACAACCGTAAAACCTAAAACGTTGCTACCGTATTTTTTACGGTAAAATTCCGGCAACCACAGCTGCCGGTTTTCTACCGTAAATTTTACAGTGTGTACATAAAATTATGATTGGGCCTATAACTGTCCATCTTCTCTAGGTTGAAGTTAAAAATCATACATGCCTGCAAAGAGAGAGCAATAGAGTCTGTTTTAGCATGGCTAAGATTAAAAATTTTAACTGTCAAAACGTATACACTTTAATACAGTTTGTTGAATGTCTATAAAAGACCCTCCTTCAAAGATAAAAGCATAGCCATTTAAGTAATGTGTATATTTGAAATTACAGATATCCTTTTTTTTAAATGGTCCATCCAGATTTGAAATGAGGCTCAAACATCTATTAACAAACGTGCGTTTTTATTTCCGTCAGGGAACATGCAGCCTACATAACTCTAAAATAGGCTAAATATCAAATAAATAATATAGTTAAATAAGAAAGTAGCCTAAATAAGAATATTAAATATTAAACAAACATTCGTTGCAAAAAATCGTAACAACCTAGCTCGGCCTTTGTCCGACAGCTTCTCAGAATTACTGGCCTGAGTCTGACTGGAACCCGTGTCTTTTCTCTCTCTCTCTCTCTTCCCTACACAGCTGCTGATGCAGCCATTAAAATAGCTCAGTTTTGTTTTTAATAGCAAAGTGGTTATATTTTTTATAGAGTTCTTTATAGAGTTCTAAAGTTAATTTAGAAATATGTTTGGAACATTTTTTTGCTTGTTGGATTCATGTTTTGTTTTTTTTGTTTTTTTCAAGCGGCCAGCGGTACAGTGATCTTATGTTTGATCAATTTTGCCTTCTCAAATCATCACGACTTCCCTAAAATAAAATCTTCAAGCATATCACAATGTTAGTTTAAATGTTTAACCTAGATACATGTGCGCTATTAGGCGTAGGCTATATCCAATTGTTTGTGCGGAGAGCGGAAGATAAAGCGCGCTTTGCAGCACATGGAAGCGGTAGCGCGATCACTTGCAAACAACTTAAAATACGCCGTCAATTTTGCTCATAAAGGTAAGAGAGAGTAATATAACATCCGGAACGGTTCTATTTATGTGCACTCACAATATCAACAAAACGTTGTGCTTTTGTAAAATAAGGACAACAAACAGGATGCGCTTACTGAAGTCTTGGTGTTGAACAGGAGCGCTTCACAAAAATGAACCGAAACTCATTTTTTTGAGGAAGCGCAGGTAGAGAGTCAACCAAACTTTGGCGGGTCATAGGTTGCTTTTTTCGTTCAACAAAAGTAAACACAAAACGATCCCACACCCTTCAGATAGAAACTGGAGGAAGGAAGACTGGAACCGGGAAAGCTGGTGGAAGTCTATAGGCTAATTAGCCTATTGTCCAGGGAGAGCGTCTTTTTGTCCGTGGTGGTCTCACAACTATCTTTTGGTTATTTTACTGATATATATAGCCCACTGAAGGCTCGTCAGTAGATCACACGTGCGCTGAAGTGAACTAACCCTGGAACATAACCTGCTCCGGAGCAGGTTATCTTCAGAGAGCAAGTTACTATGGTTACTTACATACCCTGAAAGTAACCTCCGATTTTGGAACCGAAAGCTGAAGTTATCCGCTCGCTTATCCTCAAACATACCCGGGTATGTCACATAACCTACTTTTTGGAATACCCCCCAAAGAAAGTGGTAAGTTGACTGGAGTGTTGTTCTCAAATTATCTACATAGGCCTATTCAAAATAGTTTCGGGCATAAAAAAAAACAAAATTTTGGCACTAAATTTTGCTCCGTTTAATAACAACTTCTAAACATTTATAGAAAGCACGTGCTCGATAGACTACAATAAAAAAAACTTGTTCATTTCGGCTTACAAAAAACAAACAATATATTAATCATTCTCCCATGAGGATTATTTTTCATAAAATTGTTTTTGAAATGAAGAGCACGTAGCCTGTGGCTCGTAAATAATTTCATACAGTATGAGTTTGTTTATGCAGGAAGAGCTAAAGTTAACAACTCCGAAAGAGAGAGAGAGAGAGAGAGAGAGAGAGAGCGAGAGAGAATATAGCCTAATTCATGTGCAGTGTTGGGAGTAACGCATTACAAAAGTAATAATATTACAGTAGTATATTACTTTTTGCTGTAACGTAATATAACCTAATATAAAGTAATATAATATAATATAATATAACGCATTACTAATAAAATTTGGGTGATATTATTACTCGTTACAATCCCAGTAACGCAAGTTACAACAACATATTTTAACTCTCTGTTGCTGGTATTAGTTGGTTGAGATGACTGCAGAGACGGATTCTTGATTTGTGAGATGGACACACTCCTGTTATTTTCAGTTTATCGGAGAAAAGGATAAGAATGCTTAGCAATATGTGCGACACCAAACTCTCAACATGGAGAAATAGCACGAGTAAAACCTGGAAACACCTGGACTGGTGCCACTAACACTAAGCTGTGCGACACCTCTCAACATGGAGAAATAGCACGAGTAAAACCTGGAAACACCTGGACTGGTGCCACTAACACTAAAGCTATCGGAGAGAGCTGCGGGGTCGGAGAAGAGAAAAACGGCGGCAGACGAGCGCAGACAAGCAACAGAAATGAAGTTTATCTAAAAATAACAAAATCTGTTTTTATTAAATCATATTCTATATGTAAAATGAATGAATATGCGAAATATTTGACTTAAATAGCCTAATTAACAGATTAACAAAACGAAAGGAAAAGACTGAGAGATATGCTGCTGAGTTTGGTTGGCGCGGCGCTCTACGAAAGTCCATGGAAAGGAAACCGAGATGACAGAAATAAAGTAAACACATTGCAGTTTCAAATGATCTGTATGACCAAAAATAACAGAGTATTTTTTTGTTGTTTGTTTCCGCTGTTCGATCGCGCCGGCGCCTCACGCACACACAT
>NW_015665016.1:214359-219921 GCF_001515625.1 Sinocyclocheilus rhinocerous
AACGTTGCAGCCTGTTCATTATCAGAATAAAATACAGTCAACCAAACATATAGATACACTGGTTCATTTAAATAGTGCGTACTGCGTAGTAGCTACAATCGGTGCAGTTTAGCCTGAGCTCGGGTTAAAGACACATTTGCTCATGTGATGAGGATGTTTTTTAAGCGCGTTATAAGCCTGGTTTACATAATAAATAATAGTTTAGCATTCAAATATTCTCATATGCCACTGTTATTAGTGATATAACTTTAATGCCAACTGTCAAATATGACACTTACAAATTAATACAATTTATGAATTGTCAAAGCATAAAAAATTGGCAATATTAAGAGGATTTAGCATTTCCAAGTAATGTAGGCCTGTTACATTCTTCTTCTTATTAGGCCTATTATTATTATTAGGTTACTTTTATTATTAAATGACATGAAATTATATATATAGGCTAGCAATACTTTCATAGCGCATTACCGTATGGTGCGCTGTGAGGATAATTAAAATTTAGGCTATTAGCTTAGGCTACTCCTCATTGAAAATGTTTTTTAAAAGTTTTTTTAAACAGGTCTTTTAATTTATACAATTGAATTATAGGCCTATAATTAAAATTATTAACACTGCAGTCATCAATGAAAATTAAGAGCAACTTTATTTCATGCACAGATTTTCAAAAACAACCTGTTTAACCCGAAATACGTTTCTTCTCATGTTTTTCATTATACGGGCCACAAGATAAAGTAAGGGAATACTTTAAGACAGTTATATAGCCTACCATCATCAGCCTATATTGAAGTCATTTTGTCTCTTGTTGTCTCAGAGAATATGCGCCGTTAATACAGCAGGGAACATCATTAGGAAATCCTGATTACTGATTAGCCACTGATTAGCCTAATTAGTTTTGGCTTGTTTAGCAACTTATATTTTTCATTCTTGTTTTCTTCTGAAACCGTTCAAAATTGCCTATAGGCTAGGTATTGTGTTTATTGTTTGTACATTATAACATTTTGCTTTATTTACGGTGTTATTTATGAATGTAATAATGCGGTTTCTGCTTATCCGTGTTTAACCTAAACTACAACGTAAACATTAATGTAGACCTGCATACCGGCATCTAAATATGATTTTATAATTGTATGCTATATAGACCTACCACATTACCCTCCACTGGGTGTAGAATGAGCAGCAATAAACTACATTTTGGCATTTTATAATACGTCTGTGGATATTTTGGTGAAAGTTACTCAAAAGTAACTCAAAAGTAGTGTAACGCATTACAATTCAGAGACAGTAATATTGTAATGTAACTAATTACTTTCAAAAGGCAGTAACTAGTAATATATAATGTATTACAGTTTGGAAGTAACTTGCCCAACACTGTTCATGTGAAGCTGACATATAAATGATTTGGACTATATTTTAGTTTTCTTATGAGTTTGATTTTATTTTGCTAATTGCCAAGAATATTAATAACTTTTATGTCAATGAAAAAAACCCTGACATTTCTCCGTTGATTCTTGTCTATGAATGCAGAACGACCTTTTTGATTAGCATTTTTAAGAAATGGGCGATAATGACATCGAAGAACAGGACACTTTTCCCGTGGGGATGGACGAAGAAGGTGATGATCGAGGAAATCCCAAGAGAAGAGGTCGGAGGATAGAGAAGTTTCAGAAAATTTTTTCTAGATGGATGCTTCCCGAGGAGTTACGGGAGACGTATTTGGAGCGCGCGAACTGCTGTCCGCCACCAATCTTCATCATCCTCATCAGTTTAGCGGAGGTACTGCAAAACATCAACCTTTGCACCAGTGGAATTTGATCTTTTTGGGTAGCTGATAAGTTTAACTGTTTCTACTGTCACCACAGTTACTGTTTTTTAAGACTCCATTTAAAGTTTGTGTGATCTGTGGTCTTTTAAGATGGTCTCCATGTCATGTCTTCTGCTGGTTCATTTGATCTCTTAGCTGAAAACAAGCTGAAAAACCCTTTAAAACCAGCCAAAAGATCAGGCTTTTAAACCAGATAGCCTGTAAGGCTGGAAACAATTTTAGACTGGTTTAAGCTGTTTTTGTTCAGAAAGGTCATATATGTAAATGTTATAGGCTAATATACAATATGTAATAATGTAGCCTAAATGTTTATTCATTGAGCTGTTTGCAGCAACCAGTACATTTCCATAATTTGTGAATGTTTTCGTTGGGATGCCTCACTCCAGGGGCGGATCTACCGGGGTGGCAACTGCCACCCTAAGAAAAAGCTGCCACCCCACAATTATCACAGAAAAATATAAATGTAAGCAGTGTTTCATGTGCCAATTTCAGCCGCGGCGATGACAGAGTACGCAAAATAATGGCATGAACCGGAGTCAAAATCACAAAGCGCGGCCCAGTTCACTACTAACGAACTGTTTATACATTTGTTCGTGAATCAGATAATTACTGCTTCTCAGGTAACTCAGAAGTCCTCTGAGAAATCTAATCCCGTCCGGATATGTCTGAGATGCATCGCGTAATTGTTTGGTTATTCGATTCTCCGACCGCTCGCTCCACTTTCATCATGGATATTACCTGCCGTAACAATAACATGAAATCAATAAGAAGATGCCGATCATGGAAACTAATAGCAGAGGTAGGTAAGAATCTAGTCGTATTGCAGTTTTCTCGATTGTTAACATATAACTGATTTTAGTTGGCACTTTTTTCTCAAACAATTAATTCAGTTTTCAAAACAAAGACACATTTCTCAAAAAGTTTAACAACGAGTAAGTTAAACATTAGGTAGCAAAACTGATGGCACATCAATCAGAATCTCTGCATCCTAGCAACGGAGAGAGGAGAGAGCTGAGTCAATCATGATCTACAGGGGTTTTATAGGCCTACTTACACAGTATAATTATAGTTCAGTGCCAGTACATTAGATAGTACATTAGCCAGTACATTAGATTGATAATGGAAATTTCACTATTCTATATGTACAGTAAACTGTAGCACGTTGTACACCTTCAAACGTGTGACTGTCAAATTTAGTTTGTAACCATTTCTTATGTGTACTGCATTTTTGCAGAACTGAGAAATGACTGCCTAGAGATATAGCTAGTCTTGTGTCAGGAGACCAAGAGTGTTGCTTGTTGGTTGCTAGGATATTCTGGGTGGTTGCTAGGCTCTTGCTATGCAGTTGCTGGGGTGTTGCTAGAGTATATGGTTGATAGAGTTTGTTCTGGATGATTACAGACATTTCCACCTCTGTTAATAACAGAAAATCAAACATTATTTTCAAAACTGATCTAGTTTCAGTGCTTTGATATTGTATTTCTTTCTAATGTTAGGAAATTCAAGTTTTTGTTGCTCTTAAACTTGCACTAAAACGTGATTTATACCATCTAAGTAGCCTATGTAATTTTAATAGAACCGCATGTCTTCTTTAGTGATACAAGCTCAGAAATATTTATAACCTGTTGAAGTTTTTTATGTTGTGTATTGACTTGGTGCCATGATGGATATTGAAATGTTGTTATTTATTTTTCATTTTAAACAGTATAGATGATTACTTAATGGTAATACAGTATTTGTGAACACAACTGTGTAGGTCAGACCATAAATCCCCAAAAACTATGCATGGGGGGCTTGCTTTGGTGTTGCCACCCCTCATAGACCCCATGCCACCCCTTTGCCACCCTAAAAATTATTTTCTAGATCCGCCCCTGCCTCACTCTGAAAGAACTGAGATTCTTTTGAGCGTAGCTTTCCACTTTTCCATTTCTGTTTGGCAAGTCTTAGCCACAGAGGTCAAAAAGCCAGATTCATCCTTGTTTCCATGGACATTCCTCAAAATAGACCTCTAGTCACTGACAATCAGTGTCTTGAAAATGAAGAAACTTATGAGACCTTCCATTAAAAAAAGTCATTTTTTTTCATTAAGTGATAATTTAAACATCGTTAATTTGATTTATTTTGTACTAACATGATGTACCTAAATATGAGTTAAATTCTGCTAAGCCAACGTCTTTCCCATTGTTACCTGAAATTTTCCTGCTACAGTAGAAATCAATGACTTTTGAGACATTGACACAGACAGTGTTTTTTGGCAAATGAAATAATGAAGTCACAAATTTTCAATCTTTGACAGTTGGGAGTGTTTATCTACTATGCGGTATGGAAGCCTCAAAAGCAGTGGATAACCCTGGGAACAGGGATCTGGGATAGTCCTCTTACCTATAAGCCTGAAAACCGTGAGGAGGCTTGGCGGTTTCTCTCCTACATGTTTGTACATGCCGGGTAAGGGGCTTCCTTTATTCATATTTTGCTTCCTTTATTCAACTGTATTTTTAAAATTACTTATTTTGAGACAATTATGGTTGTACATGAAAGTGCTCAATAAACAAAACTGTATCTGACATCCAAGTTAGTACCCTGTTGGTAACTTTTTAATATATCTGTCTGACTATCTGTCTTGGTTTAGTGTGGAGCATATAATGGGAAACCTGATAATGCAGCTTTTTCTGGGCATTGCTCTGGAGCTGGTGCATAAGGGCTTTGAAGTTGGCATGGTCTATATGGCTGGGGTCCTCGCAGGTGGGTTTGTGCATTTTGGTCAATTTGATTGGGATACAGTATACAACCAGAGTCCACTGCATAGGATATGGTATATCACACTGCAGTGCACTCTGTTTGACCTTCCATTTTGACATTAATGAAATAACACAAAGCAATTGAATATCAGTCATAATTTAACTTGTGTTTTGTGACTTTATTATTAGTATTTGATTGGACTTCAAACAGTTACTGTAAGTTATGTGATAACAGTAAGGTATTAATGTTTATTCTAAAACACATATAGACAGTGCATATTGTTTCACATACTGTTTTTACAAAATAGTATTTAGTATAAAATACATACTGTGATTGGCCTCGTTTGTGTTGCCGGTGATCCAAATTTATACTTCATTGTCATAAAAAAAAAAAAAAAAAAAAAAAAAAAAATTATCTTTTCCTTCTTTTTCTAGCGTGGTACGTCATCTTACATGTCATACAGTTGACTGTTGACAAACATGATGCTGGTCAACAACTCCATAAATGCAGTTATGCCCTAAAATTAAAGATATTGGGGCAAAAATGCCCCTGTATGAGTTTTTGTCTCATATTTATATCAGCGAGAGCAATATCACATGAGTGATTTTGTCCTGAATATCACGAGTTTAAATGTGATTTTATACAACAGTTCAGTAAATAAGAAGTTGATATTGTGTTATATTTCAAACAGAATGTTATATGTTTTTGTTCAATTTTGCAGAGAATATATTACCTTTAAAGCCACAGCAGAACTGTTGCATCTCCGAGCAACACAGCGGTGTTCAGTTTCAGAATGAATCCGCGTTTTGAATGAATCGTGTGAATCAATGATTCAAAGGCCCATTCATAAAGAGAGTCTTTACTAAATTCCTGAATGAATCAGCCGTTTGAACGAATCGAATGAAGACATTTACCGCCACCTGCTGGCAGATACATTTTATTATTTTGAATATTATTTAATTTAAAATAATAATAATAATAATAATAACATTAAAGGAATA
>NW_015665016.1:220091-235852 GCF_001515625.1 Sinocyclocheilus rhinocerous
AATCTCTATTTGGCTTCATTCATTTCAGTCTTTAGCTCTGGCCCCTGTCTTATTCTCATGGAATGTGTGTTTATGTATGAATCCTCTTTCAGGCTCTCTCGCCAGCTCCATCTTTGATCCTTTCAGTGCTCTTGTGGGTGCTTCAGGTGGTGTTTATGCCCTCATGGGAGGTTACTTCATGAATGCTGTGGTGGTGAGTAGATTTTAATATTTAATGGGATATAATTAAAAAAATGCAATTCTGATAATGTAGTCAAGTTTCAAATGAAAAAAGTTTTCTTTTTCCTCTAGAATTTCAGGGAGATGATGCCACTTCTGGGAGTGTTTCGCATCCTAGTAATTGTTCTGATTGGTGCGCCCATTTCCACTTTCCATTCATGACATCTTTTTGATATATACTATTACGGTAATATTTGGAAAAACTAAGCACTGTGTCGACCTATTTACTGGAAAATAAAATTTTATTATTTTTTTTCAGTTGGAACAGATGTTGGATTTGCTATTTACAGAAGATTCATTACCCACGAGGCTGGCATGAAGGTGAGACAATTTTGAGACCATAGTAGAATCGTAAACCATATTGAAGAGGTATTGATACCTGAATACCTAGTTACCATACCATGGAATACCTTAGACTAAGATAATAGTCTTGTTAATATACTAGAATGGTCCTTCATATTTGGCTTTTTTGTTAGGTCTCTTTTGTGGCTCATATTGCCGGTGGGGTAGCAGGCATGACCATTGGTTATGTGTTTTTCACCAACTACAATAAAGAGCTCCTGAAGGATCCACGCTTCTGGATGTGCATTGTGGGATACATCGCCGCCTTCTTTTTTGCTGTCATTTTCAACATCTTCTTGTCCCCAGCGCCTGCATGAGGAGTATGTGTGTGTTAAAGTCATGCATCAGTTCACAACGGACAATCATAGCTTTTTAAAAGGAGCAGGTCTCAGGTCAATATGTCAGAATATCCTGTTGGTCTTTAAAGACTTTTAAGGTCGCATGCTAATACACTATATATACATATCTAAAGAAAATAAATGTAATTTTTGGACAGATTTGTAAAATTCTTTCATTTATATCCAAATATTAATTTGGTTTTGCATAAACACTTACTCATTATAGTTTCTCGGGAACAAAGAAAAGTTTAATATTTTATTATTTATATATATATATATATATATATATATTTGGTGGGACCATTTATTTTATATTCACAAAATTAGTGAGCCTTTTTCAGGCTTGTCTACAAATTGCTGTCAAGACTAAACAGCACAATTTAATTGAACTTAATTGATTTGTAGGAAGCCAAAAATGAGCTTTGTGGTTAAAAAGAAAATACTTGGCATGTAGTTTTTATTATTATTATTATTATTTGATAAAACTCGATATACTTAGATTTTAAATGTTTTTCAAATTTTTTAGATTCAGAATATTTGAGATGTCATAATAATACAAGTAGAGGGCAGCACTGATCAGCATGTGGACAGACCTCCACCTGAAGTCACACCAATGTAGTTTCAATGTGATATTGCATTGCAAGTTATTGACCTGTAATCAAAAGGAAATGTCATTTCAATGCTAATGATATGCATCTACAGTTACTTTAAATATTTATAATTGATGATCAAATCATTAAGATTCAGAAATGGGTTTAAGGCATGAAATGTGGTGGCAATTTGGAGAATCGTGTCATTTTTAAAGATATTGTACAACACTTTAAAACCATATGGGTCTGTTTCATTTAGTAGTATTTATGTGTTTTACATATAGTTGTTTTATGAACTGGTTAATGAATTTGGATGTGAAATAAATGCTGTGCTATGCTGAACCAAGGTGAAGTGAGTTTACAACGGAAAGCATCCCACAACAAATGCTGTCCTCTGTTCCTCTGCTCCCTCTGTTCTAATTAGCTGATGGTAGTTCTCCAAAACAGAGCATCGATTGCTGCCCAATATGGATACAGTGTTCTTGCCAGTCTAGACACAACATTGCAGGTATTTTCAGTTCACAAAAATAAATTTGAACTGTTTTCATTACAAATGTATGTGAGCTATTATGATGGCAGTTTAGTGTTCACTGAGGTCCTTCATATTTATATGGCGTGTTTGCTGCAGGGGAAGCTTGTTAAAATGACTTACAAACCCCACTAACAAACTCCAGCCACATGGCATAAAATAGTTCACTGATCGTTCAAGCATTATGTCGTGAAGTGATCCTATATTATACTAATGCAAGTCCTCACCCTTGCTGCATAATAAACTCAATATCTGTGTGCCATTGAGTATTCAGTGGATGTTTCTGAAATTTACAGAACTATTCTATACCTGGTGTGACCTGTAAGTCCTCAAAGGGCATTTAAGGATGAGAAGAGGAGCTTTTGCTATGAGGCTGATTTTCCACTTTACTGACCAATCACATCAATTAGGTAAATTTATGACTAACAGAACGTTCCGGTACAAACCAGAATTTGGGTCGTGAATCAAATCAATGCATGAGGCTCCTACCCCTGGAATAATATGTATTAATCTAATTCTGGGCAATTTTTAGAACTTAATTGACAGTCTGGGGCTGTGTTTTCAACTAAATGTTCATCAAAAGTTTAATTCTTTGACCCCGAGTAACACAGAAATGTGATCGGCCACCACCACCACATTCCCCTGCTGCCCCTGCCTCCCACAACCAGATGCTTCATGTTCCAATCTATTGTTAGATGTAGAAATGCATAATAAGTTTGGGTTCATTAAGATTGTTTTTTGAAAAAAAATGTAATTGAGCAAGGATGCATTCAATTAATCAAAAGCGATGGTAAAGACTTGTACAGTTTTACAAACAAATACATTTTAAACTTTCTATTTATCAAAGAATCCTGAAAGAAGTCTTCCACAAAAATATATAGCAGCACAGCTGTTTTCATCATTGATAATAAGAAATGTTTCTTGAGCACCAAATCAGTATATTATAATGATTTCAGAAGGATCATGGTACACTGAAGACTGGAGTTATAGCTGCTGTGTAATCAGTTTTGCCATCACAGCAATACATTTAATTATGTAAAATATAATAATTTAATTTAAAATTGAATTACTATATATATTAATCACTATAAAACATTAATTGAATATTTTAATCATTTTAAATAATTAAATGACATAAAATATATTACATAAATAACAGTTTCTTTTTAAATTGTAATACTATTTCACATTGGAAGTCATGGCCTAATGGTTAGCGAGTCGGACTCGTAACCCAAAGGTTGTGGGTTTGAGTCTTGTACCGGCAGGGATTGTAGGTGGGGGGAGGGAATATACAGCGCTCTCTCCCACCTTCAATACCATGACTGAGGTGCCCTTGAGCAAGGCACTGAACCCCCAACTGCTCCCCAGGTGCTGCAGCAAAAAAATGGCTGTCCACTGCTCCGGGTGTGTGTTCACTGCTCTGTGTGTGCACCTTGGATGGGTTAAATGCAGAGCACTAATTCCAAGTCACTTTCAATATTACTGTTTTTACAGTATTTCTAATCAAATGTAGCCTTGGTGAGCATAAGAGACTTCTTTCAAAATCATAAAAAAATCGTACAGACCTCAAACTTCTGAAAGGTATCGTATATATTTAGCTTTTATGCAATATGGTCATTTTGTTCTTGCTGACCCCATCTACAATGGATGTGTTGACATATAATGATATATAAGTGATGTACGCTTAAATCTTAATTTAAGTTTAGGAGCAGACTAGAATGGTGTTTTAATATGTTATTTTTTCTTTCTTTTTAAAAAAAAAAAATATTATTATTAATATGATCATGGAAGGTCGTAAAATAGTTAAATTTTAATCTGGGAGCACATCAGGGAGCATAAAATGCATTCAAGCCAACCTAATATGCCTCTCTTTTTAAAATACCAAAGTTTTAATTTAGTTATTCATTAAAATCATGCCTAGTATGAATCAGATTGTGTAATGAAGAGGCTCACTCACTACGTTAAATAGGGCTTGCCTGATATGCCCCTAAATAGATGTCGCAGGATGAATCCAACCAACAGCGTATACTTAGTGAGCGTAATGGGATTGCACCATTGATTTCTTTTAAAAGGAATAAAATATCACCACAGCTAGCAGAGACAACGTAATTACATTGGGCTGGACCCAGCAGAGTATGAAATCGGACATGACCGATTGATTGCTTCCCGAAGTATTGACTACAAAATGTAGTGCCAACACGTGGCCAAATGCCATTAGAAAGCGTTGCGCTTAGCTGTGAACAATTTCATGGAATAAACAATAATTATCAGCCTTTTGCTGTTTTATTCAACATTTCACCAATTAAAACAAGTCATTGTTTTGGTTATATGTGCTGCTTCTCCATTTCTCTATACAAAACGTGGAAATCCACCAGTAGACGCGCGCGTGCGTTTAGTTCAGGCTTGCGCTTACAGTTGAGCTATTTTTGCAACTCAGCAAGAAAAGGGGAAACGGGTAACGGGTAGCGGGTGTTAACTAGCAATCAAACATGCAAGACCGTATACTCCGATTAAGAGCGGGTGCATAAGAGCATGAACATACTGACATACAGAAGCAATGCGCTTGCCAACAGACCCGTGCGTATTCGGAAACCTTCTTTTGGTGCCAACAGAGAGAAAAGAAGGGGTCACAAAAGTTCAGGTGATATGCTGCGTCAGATGTGCAGGTCACCAACGATTTTTAAATATTTTGGCGGCCTCGTCGCGCTTGTATGACCCGCGGGGATTTCAAGCACCGGCAGTCTGCGCATACTGCTGTAAGGTAAATGGCATCGCTTACAGTATTGATTTCTCCTGCATGACTATAAGTTGGCACCAATAAGACCTGCTTGTTTTGCGTTTAGTCGAGACCTTTAACAATGACCAGTATGACATGAGTCTAGCTTTTTGCACTTAAAGTGTAGGCGTTGGAGTAGCTTTTGAGTTGCCATGAAGACTTACTTAACTTCCTCCTTGTTTTTTTAAGGTATGTTGGTGTTTACTATGTTTACTTTTAACAAGATGCTTAGAACGTCGACACCGCAATGCACTGATTGATTGTATTTTGTAGCACTGCATGTTTTCTTTCTTTTTTCTTTTTTTTTTTTTACTATTTAATAATTTGAATAGTATTAAGACTGCTGTAATTATACCTGATATCAATTAAAAAGTTTGTAATTATATAATTAATAAAAAAAAAATTTTTTTTTAGATTGTTAAATTCAGGTCTAAATTAATTTTTTTTTAAAGATAAAAGTAAAAATATATTATTATTATTATTATAAGCTTTCTGCATTTTCACTCTTTTCAAAACTGTAAATATATAATAAAAAAAAGAATAATTATACCCAAATTATACCATACACCTGGGACCATTTGTAAACATTTAAAAAATCTTTCATTGAAAAACTCATTTTGATCTACCATTACTCTGAATTTTGTTGGGGTGATTTAAGTGTTTATGAATGAATTTTACCATACACCTTACTACTTTTATGCTTGTGATGGAGACTTTGTGTTCTTGCATCAGTAGTTTCAGTCTCGCATTCAATTTTTGTGTCTATTTCTTATGTTATTTCTTCCTAGTTTTGAAATAAGTCTCCAATGGTTTATGCATTTATATAAATATATTAGGTTGCAAGATGTTCATATTTGCTCTGGGAAAATGTCAGTTTAAAATAAAAGTGACAGTAATGATGAAAGACGTATGCTGTAAAATCATTTAATAGTCTGGTACTTCTTTTTTCAATGCATGAAAATGCGACCCACAGTCTATTTTTTTTTCTTTTGACATTTTTAAATTATTTTCTTTTTTGGAGGTTTTCAGATACAATTGAAAGACAACTAACAAACACAAAATATATAGAAGGGACATTAAATTAGATTGCATATGGTGACACACTGTTATCTACAGATATTATGAAATACAAACATAAATGTTTCTATTTTAGGGTTTGATGGTATGTAGCAATGCAATGGCAAATCAAGTCTCTAAGTATAAAAAGAATGGGGACCAAATTTAGTTGAACGTTTCAGTTCTTACAAATAATACAGCATTTCACAGATGCTATTTTTCCATATTGAAGTAGGCTATGTTGTTAGCAGATTCCGCCAGAGGTTTATTGAAAGTTTTGGTCTGTCTTTCCATTTGAGTTAAAATAGTTTTATTTTGCTTTAGTCTGTGAAATGAGTAAGACAGTTTCTTGGTGTTTGGATATAGCTAGTGTAGTCAAGTCTCCAAGTAATGCTACTTTAGGACACATTCCGACCAAAAGTGTTGAACGTGTTGGCAGAGCCCCAGTCCATTTTCATGATTCTTGCTCCTTAATCCCTCTCTTAACAGACACAAACATGCCAGAGTAAAGATGGGAGACTGGAACTTTCTTGGTGGGATTTTGGAAGAGGTGCATATCCACTCCACCATGGTGGGGAAGATCTGGCTGACCATCCTCTTCATCTTCCGCATGCTGGTGCTTGGGGTGGCAGCGGAGGATGTGTGGAATGATGAACAGGCTGACTTTATCTGCAACACCGAGCAGCCTGGTTGCCGCAATGTGTGCTATGACAAGGCATTCCCCATTTCCCTCATCCGCTACTGGGTGCTGCAGGTCATTTTTGTTTCTTCACCCTCGCTAGTGTACATGGGCCATGCTCTCTACCGCCTCCGTGCCCTTGAAAAAGAACGGCAGCGCAAAAAATTGGCACTGAGACGTGAACTCGAGACCGTGGATGTAGAGATGGCGGAGATACGACGCAAAATAGAGCGTGAGCTTCGGCAGATTGACCAGGGGAAGCTGAACAAAGCTCCGTTGAGGGGGTCTCTTCTGCGCACCTACGTGGCTCACATAGTCACCCGCTCGGCCGTAGAGGTGGGTTTCATGACCGGACAATATGTTCTGTATGGGTTTCAACTATATCCGCTCTACAAATGTGAGCGGGAGCCCTGCCCGAATGCGGTGGATTGCTTTGTATCTCGACCCACTGAAAAAAGCGTCTTCATGGTGTTCATGCAATGCATAGCTGCCATCTCATTGTTTCTCAACATCCTGGAGATCATGCACCTGGGCTACAAGAAGCTTAAAAAGGTCATCTTGAACTACTACCCACAGCTGAGGGACGATCTCGATGACAGCTACTATCCCAACAAGCTGAAGAAAGATTCGGTGGTGCATCAGACATGCTTCGGCACCTCCACTGGCCACAAGGCCACCATTGCATCTGCACCTTGTGGATACAACCTTCTTCTTGAGAGACCACCTGATGGAACCGCCTACCCTCCTTTGATCAACCCATCCTCTGCTTTCTTGCCTGTTCAGGGTGATTTGCCAGCTAAAGATGGTTCTGATGCACCAAAGTACTCGCAGAATAGTCACACGAAGCACAACAGCAATTCCAACAACACCAGCAGTGATACGTGTTCACCGCCTTGCAACTCCGTCACACCGCCGAAACAAGACGAAGGGGAAGATTCTGTCCACCCTCCACCTCTGCTCAAGAAAGGCCAGGATTCTAAGACTTCAGACTACACCAGGGAATCTTCTCACACATCATCCGGCATGGGAAAGAAGCCATGGAAGGTCAGTGCACCCTGGAACTGCTCAACGGTTGTAGAAGGTAATGGATCAGACACGGATTCCCTGGAAGGAGCTAAGGCCCGCTGTCCTTACGCCGCTGTGCGGGCACGTACTTCATCCAGATCTGATTCCAAAATGAGCAGGCCCACCTCTCCTGATTCAATAGAAGAATCTAGCTCTGAGTCACGGCATAGTCCACGAGCATCACCAAGCCATTGCGCCTCATTGGCCAGCAGTTCCAGTAGCAGACGAGCAGCTCCTACAGACTTACAGATATGAGAAAACTTCATTATATACAGTACATTCACTATTGATGGTAGCCATGTCATTTGCACAGTTATATAGTGATGGAAAATGACTCCAATCTCAGACTAAAGTTTTATATTCAACTCTTTAATCCTTAATGGATTGTTTATGCTCTCTTTTTACATACATATCAATTTAACAGTACACACTGACAGTATATTGAATTAACAATAGTAGTATGACTACACTAGAGAGATTGTACGTTTGATTATGCATGCCTTGTTCTCACCTGGACACCTTGTTCTCTTTTTGAGTGCTTCCTGCATCAGAAGTCAAAATGATGTAATGGTAAAAAAAAATAAATAAATTTCAATACATTGTGCTTTAATAGAGCAGCTGTAAAAATCTTCAAAAATTACTGTTGTGAAAAAATTAATTGTTTTATGTGCATATGTCATATTAACAGATGAATAAACTGGTCTGATTTACAGTGCAATTAAGACAGATATCGAATCTTTCTTTAAGTCTGTTTTTTTTCTAAGTGTATGGACACCAGTGTTTCAAAATTATTAGTCTAAGAGAGATTTAACAAGCAAAATAAATAAATTTTACTTATGTTTAATTAGTATTATGATGAGAATTTAGATGATATAAAAAATATGCATAATAGATGTACATATACTGTGCATTATTTAACCACGCACACATGCTTTTATCAGCAAAATGAAGCTAAACCAAAGTTAAGTACCAAAATATCCAACAGTTTCTTTGCACAGGCTTGAAATTAACTTCAAATTAAAATTTAAAATACTTCTTGTATTTAATATGGTTTTGTGCTTTTTTGTATGTTGTCTGTTGCTGTTATTGTCAGCTTAAAAATGTTATTGTCATTGCTTCATGTCACACTATGGTACTAAAGAAAGTTTCTTTAAGAAACTATTCTTGTTCTTGTCTTACACTTAACTATAAAGAGAAGAATCATAAATGGGAAGTGTTACCTCACATTAAAAGGGGACAAACAGCCATTTGAAAGTTGTTATTATTTTAACAACACAGTCCAGTGAATTAATTATACAGCTCAAAACCAGACTATTTTAAGTGCTAACAGCACCATCTACTGGAATAAAGCCTATAGATATGTATTTTGAGTCCTCACACACAAAATATACTTTATACTACGACTTGAGATATTAGCAATTAAATGCTGCTCTAGTTTTCGTGTTAGGAACTAGATCGGTTGTACTTCCTTGCTGTTTTAGAAAAAGAAAGCATGGTTGAATAACAAAACAAACAAAACACAATCCATCTGTCTTCCAAACAGTTGTTCAGATGAACCTGTTTCTTCAGACAGCTCTACATTCCTATTCAACTTTTGAATGGAAAGCTTTTGCTATTATCATTTCAAGAAGTCTTAATTAAGATCCAATCCTTTATACTTTATTTGGTGGTGTCCTAACCACAAAAATATTGTCTTCCCAACACTACGTTGATCAAATGTACCTTTTAAATTTATATTTTATCAATTTAATTGACCTGTGCTGCTAAAAACTGAACTAAAGTGCAAAAGTTTTGTAACCTGACTGAGTCTTCAGTACATCTGTGCATATACATTAGTAAAACAATAACAACATTGGCTTTAGTCTGCCATGTGACACATTGGTCAGTCAATGTTGTTATTGTCTGAAGACCTAACCTTTAATCAGCCTGTCGTTTAACTGGTACACATATGAATTATGTGTGGCATAACTTTCATTATTACATTAAACAACAGACTGTTTAAAGCTTTTGAAATCTAAAAATAGTTGTCCAAATTAAATTGCTGTCTTGATGTCATATGAACATATTTACATGGTAAATAGATATGACCAGAGCATAACAAATGACCAGAGATGTTAATTTCAGTTTACCCATCTGAAAGATGTCTGTGTTACGTCATAACATGTACAACTAACATATTGGCATGCATAATGTTAAAATGGTATATTAACCAATGTATTAAATAATAAATATAGTTAAACAAACAAATAAACAAATAAATAAATATGCTATTGTTTGCAACTTTCTATTTGGTGTTTGACATTGATCAAGCCAACAATTTTAACATTGTAGTTTTCCCACTAGTTACTTATTTATTCATTTATTTGTTATTTTTATTTGCTTTATTTTATTTTTTAAAGAAAGGGCATACAGGTTGTTTCATATCCAAAAAGCAAAATGTAGGCTATGTGCCACTTAGCGTGGACAATGGGATTTAACGAACATTTATAAACGAACATTCATAAACAACATTTAACATTTACCAACAAATCTTTATCAGCATTTCAAGATAAGAAATACCGTTTCAGATGACAGGTCGGAAAAAAACACCCATTCACACAAATCCGTTTGTCAGGTGACCATCAGGCACATGACTTGCAACGATCCCACCCACATTTTAATAGCTTAGTAGAGTGACACTTTATTTATCCAATCAGCATACGAGTTACCGGGCGGCCACCCAATTACACTCGAGTGTCGATTTTAAGTGGGCGTTTCATCCAGAAGGGGAAACGCAAGAGACTGAAGATTTAAAGGAGAATCCATAAGAAGTTTGCTCTCATGTATTTATACGATAACGAGGTTTTACGTTTGTTCGCCAAGCATTAATTTCGTGCTGGTTGGATTACTGAAAATCGGCCAGGTTATATTTTAAAGGGGTTGGGGCGGGGGTTAACATGTCGATCCAGTACGAGGCACCGCTGGCGGACAGTTACGGGGTGGCGGACTCGTTTCCCAAAGATTTCGGATATGGAGAAGAAGGAGACATTGAGGACAGTCCCACTCCCTCCGACAGCAAACCGAGAATCCTGCTGATGGGATTGAGGAGGAGCGGAAAGTCCTCTATCCAGAAGGTAGGAGGAAGAGATGATATTTAGAGCGTCTAGGTTGTCGTTCCCATATGGTCGTTACCCTGCTGACTTCTTAGCCGAGGGAGCTAGAACCGGGTCAGAGCCGTTCCGGGCTGCTGCCTAGCTGTCACTGGGCACGGGCAAGAGCACCACTTAGAGCCCTTACAACCAACCTATTTCTTAAGCAGCGGTGGATTTATGGAGTTGGATGCCATACAGACCAAAATACATCACACTCATTCAGTTGACTAAGAAGGATACATGTAGCATTATGTGCATGCCATGTTAATATTGTGATAACTCACCCGGCATTGATGTGGCACGTGATTTCTTCATTACAAAACCTAAAATGCTTATTCATATATTCATCCTTCACCACACCATCTCAATGCACATTATGTAGCTCATACGTACAGAAATAGGTGACTAGAAGACACTTTTCTGACATTTGGAAGTAGTTATAATTCTTGAGGACGATCAGTTTTCTTTTACTGTCTTTGCGCATCTTTATAAACAAAGGGTATTCATTTCGTATAAATTGCGTGTTAAATGCATCTCGCATGTATTACTTGTGTTGGTTAGGAAATATAGCCATTATAGATGCACTTAGTAATATTTGCTAATTAAAAAAAACGTACAAAAAGTAGTTAACAGCGCTTTTGACAGATTATTAAAATCCTGAGCAATCACATGGGATGAAAACTACACAGTCTACTAGAAAATGCTGTTTTATTGTACATGGAGCGGGTCGCCCCCTCTTGGGCGCTGCCATGGTGATGTCACATGACCTACTGTGTCATGTAATTGATTGAGATTCTACTACTGATAATAACAATAGTAATATTAAAGCTGCAAGCAGTGATGAAAGGGCCCTCGCACCCGGGCTCACCGCCACCCGGTGGCTTTTGGAAAAGAGCAAAGAGTGGGCAATATGCATTTAAAGTGGTAAATATAAGAGGAATATGTCAAAGTCATTTATATGCGCCAAACTTCCTGCTGCCAGCTGGTGGCGCTATGATTATAACTGGACGTTGGCATATAGATGTCTTCAGGCCAAGACTTTTATCAAACATTGCGATTCACTTTGGAGAAGAAGAAGAAGAAGAATAATAAGAAACGGAGCAATTCCAATAGGGTCCTCACACCATCGGTGCTCGGGCCCTAATTAAGTTTGTCTGATATAGCGTTTTAATGAAAACATAAATATAAAAGTACCAAACAGTATAACAAGAAACACCATACAAACAAGCAGTTCCTGTCGGTGTCTGTAGTCATGACTCCCCGCAGTTTCCACGCCATCAGTTGAAGATAAATGCTGCATCATCAAGCACTGAACACGAACACATGACAGTCATAACTGCTGTACCGTGAAACTTCCTTGACGTACCACTTGATCACAGTAAAAAAAAAACTAAAAAGTGTGTAAGCAATGTGTTGTTGTTGTTGTTATTTTTCTGGCAAAGTGACATTAGTGTCTATTTGGCAACAGATGAAGTAAGCGCCTTAATTTGTGATTTAACTTTTATCACTACTGAAACAACAGAAAACCCTTTCAAAACTTATATAATTGTATCATATTTTTTTTGTTTTGACTTTTCATCCATAAATATTAAGTCCAAAACCATTGGTACCATTGGGATGATTATTGTCAGCTAAATGTAATTAAAAAACGTATTGAGTGCATCTTTAAAATGCCTATGATTGGCATGTCTATACGATTTAAGAATGTAAAATTTGAAGCCTCTGAGACTTAAGTCTTGCCACCAGTAAGCTCCTCAAAGTCCATGAAGCATGTGACTTGGCTTTTAGTTTGATTTCACAATTGTCTGACTTTATTACTCTCCCACCGGAGGTGAAACTGGGCACTTTGAGAATGCTTTTTAATGTGTCAAATGTCTTTTGCCTTATTAGGTGGTGTTTCACAAGATGTCCCCCAATGAGACCCTGTTTCTGGAGAGCACCAACAAGATCTATAAAGATGACATCTCCAGCAGCTCCTTTGTCAACTTCCAGATCTGGGACTTCCCTGGACAAGTGGACTTTTTTGATCCAACCTTTGACTACGAGATGATTTTCAGAGGAACTGGGGCCTTGATATTTGTCATCGATGCACAGGTGCAACAAGAAATTCAAATCTTTGACACTAATTAGTGTGCACACCCAAACGACATAGTGATGTAGTTCTGTCAGTAATTCGAGACGGCTTGATTCTTTTGTGAAACGTTATAATTATAAATACTGACCAGGTTTGTCTTATTCATTGGTGGAATATGTAAAGTTTTAAGCAGATTAAACTGGGTTTATCAGTATCTGTTTGTTTATATGATATTTCAAAAAGAAAGTCATTGTTATTAGGCTAATTAATCAATAAAATTGTCATTAAAAAGGAACTATTTTTTATTTTTATAGTATGGAAAAACAAATATTATGGAACTCAACGGGGACCAGAAACTATTTGTTTAACCACATTCTTCTAATATCTTCATTTTTGGGTGAACTGTCCCTTTAATGGTTGTAAATAGTTGGTTTATTTAAATCTTGGCATTGAGTTCAGAAATTCTGGTTTTATTTAATTGAATGTTGTTTGTCATCGAGGCTTAGCTTATTGGATCACATTGGCCTAAAGTAAAAATAGGTACAAGATTGACTTTGTGTTTCTGCTGATACAGGGCAGTCCGTGCTGTTTTCTCTCAGCCCTTCAGTCTTACTTCTAGCTGAAAGTTATTTAAAGTATGGTCGATTAGATTGCAGATTTGTAAACCCTTTTACCAGTTGAAGTCTCAACTACAGCAGTGTGTGATATCACACACACACACACACACAAACAAACAAACAAACAAACAAACAAACAAGAAGAGTTGTTAAAGTTCTGCTATATTCTTGCATCATTTATGTGTATAGTTCTGTTTTATACATTTGTTAAATTGCAATTTACAATTTGTTTGGTAACCTCAAGTACAGCATTTTCTCTAAACCTGGCCAACCTCTACATTGTACATTGGCAACTCATACCATCTTGCATTCTTCCTCTGTATCACAGGATGACTATGTGGAGGCCCTTGGTCGACTCCACCTAACAGTATCACGCGCCTACAGGGTCAACCCAGAGATCAACTTTGAAGTGTTCATCCATAAAGTAGACGGCTTGTCTGATGACCATAAGATTGAGACCCAGCGGGATATACACCAGAGGGCTAACGATGACCTGGCAGACGCCAGTTTAGAGAAACTACATCTCAGGTAAACATTTGCATTTTTATTTCGAATGCTGTTTATTGATTGAAATACTTCTTGACCCATAATATGTGCCACTATTTATGCGATTTGAGAAGATAGAACAGAAATCCTGCTCTGATGTAGATGTGTAGTGATTAAAAAAAATTTAAATTATAATTGGTATTTTTTAATGTGATGTTCTTAATGATTAAATTATTCAGAACAGCTAATTAATTTGTGAATATGGGGAAAATTAATTTCTGAAGTCTGATTGATATTTGTTTCTGGGTTTGTCTATTTTACGTCACTAAAAGCAGAGAAACTGTTAAATCAGAGCCACTCTGGTGTTGACTTGATAATGGGTGTAATGGATTGATGTCGAAAAGTGGTTCTCTAAGGAAATTGTGATATTAGTGTTTTTCATGAGCTCTGTGTTAAATCTCAGCAATTATAGGCATTTGCTAAATTAATTTGGTCAAATTTTAAATAGAGTGCCACTTATGGCTGAATCCGATTACATGTTTTTTTTTTCTGCTTTCTTCACTAATGCTTTAGAATCTCCTGGTACTTTTTACCAAATGTAAAGATGAATATGCAGCTCTCAAATCTCTGATCTAGGAGTGTGTGTGTGCTCAATGGTGCATTATCTGAAAATATTTGCATTTGCATTATTTGTCTGTATCAATCTATGGCGTCTTTGATCACCTCAAATAAATAAATATGCTTTGTTACATAAAAAAAAGTGTGAAACATTTTTAAACGTTTTAGTTGTCCGAAATGTTGAAAAAGTGAAAAAGCATAATTTTTGGTTGCTGTTTAGGTTACTATAGTTTTTGGAAACCAATATGAGTATTTGGATTTTAGCATCTTGTGCCCAGCCTTTCTAGGTATTAACGCTTACACAAATGCATTATTTACGTGCTGAAGCCTTAAAAGCCAGAAGCTTGTTTTCCTTCAGCTCTGTTCAGTACAGCAGTATGAGTGTATGGTTCAAGGAGGCTTGAGTGGTCAGTGTCTCTTGAACAACAGGCAAGTGTGAATTTCATGAATACTTGGCATGTTCTGCATACTGTGATCAGCAGTTTCAGATATATCTGTGTAGGCCTGTCACGATAACAACTTTTTGTTGTGCGATATATTGCCCCAGAAATAATTGCGATAATATCTGTGGTTTTCATAGCTAACACAACCCTGGTAATATGAATGAATTGTTATTTAAGTAGGACAGAATAATGTGTGCTGATTTATTCAGAATTAACCTTAATAATATAATCCTCAAATGAATGTGAATATTAGAATTACTCGCACTGCAGTTTCTCAGTTTTGTCATCTTTAATAATTGGCACCAACTGTCATTTCATACAAGTTGCTCATTATATTTGCACATTAGACCAGTGCGATATTAGAGGATATTTTTTTGTTAAAGGTTGCTGTCAAACACTGCAGAGCCTTTATGCCACTTTTGTTCTGCCAGATTTTGGTTTCCTTTTTTTGGTCTTTGTAACATTTCTGTTCATTGGGCAGCAGATCTGTTTACACTGCAATGTTTGTCTCCCAAATGTGTAGTCTATAACACTGTTTTTACATGAATACCCTACTAAGATGGGCAGTTTGATCAAAAAGTGCATTTAACTGTTTGCCACTCACACATATCCATGTGATATTGCAGTTGTCAGGAGTGGTGTTTAGTCCTGAGAAACGTTTCTTTAGCTACCCTGCAATTTGGTTTGAATAGTTGTACTGTTTACACATGTGCAACAAGGTTTGATCTGTGCCAGATAATGGAAGAAAAAAAAACTTAATTGGTTCACTGTGTAAATGTGGCCATAATGACCCCCCCC
>NW_015665016.1:235870-240101 GCF_001515625.1 Sinocyclocheilus rhinocerous
AAAAAAGAAAAGCATCATGTGCTGTTTGGACCAATAACTGGTCAAATAAGAATTAGGTGTATGAGCTGTAACAAATCTCTTAGATATCTGTCTAATCGAATGCCTTTTTTCTGTCCTCTACAGTTTCTATTTGACTAGTATATATGATCACTCCATCTTTGAGGCCTTCAGTAAAGTTGTCCAGAAGCTCATCCCTCAGCTTCCCACGCTGGAGAACCTTCTCAACATCTTTATATCTGTATGTGTCTCTACCTCAAGACTCTAACGCTTCTAGATAGGCCATGCTGTTTAAATGATATTTGCACCGGCTTAATAAAGCTCCATTTCCTCTTTGGTCACTCCATTATTGTCATTATGAAGAATATATAGTGTTGTTGTTGTTGTTGCTGTAGTGGAAATGGCTTATTCATTTTCCATCTCTGATTCAGTCATGTTCATGCATGTTTTATTATCCTCTCTATGCTGTAAGATCCCATATCAAACCCTGCAGGGCATTATGCAACGTGTGCGTGTGTGTGTGTTTCTCTGCTAATAGAATTCAGGGATTGAGAAGGCCTTCCTGTTTGACGTCGTCAGTAAGATTTACATCGCCACCGACAGTTCACCAGTGGACATGCAGTCCTATGAGCTCTGCTGTGACATGATCGATGTGGTCATCGACGTCTCCTGTATTTACGGGTGAGCCTTTTATATTATTTCTGCTTGGAGTACGTGCACAATACATACAAACACAATCTATCTATATCCATCTATCCATCTCTCCATTGACTCAAATTTCACCCACATCCCTCTTTTGCTCATGAGAGCGCTTAAAACTTTATATTCCCCAATTCTCTTAACTTGCAGAACCTACTAATTTCCTTTATTGTGGATGGTTTTAAACTAAGGAAATGTGACAGACCATATACCTTATTTTTATTTGTCACAATGGTGAAAAGCATTTTGAATTACTGTATACTGTAAATGACTCAAGTTGGATCCAATTTGAATCCAATGTTAATTCCATTTTAATAATACATATAACTGCTCAAATAACATAATGTAACATCCATACAAATATACATAATGTAGTTTTTCCCTTAAGAAGAGGAGTTGACATGTTCGTAACATTATTTTTAGTGTGCTTGTTGTGTGTTTTGATCATATAGATTAAAGGAGGATGGCACTGGCAGTGCATATGATAAGGAGTCTATGGCCATCATCAAACTCAACAACACCACAGTGCTCTACCTGAAAGAGGTCACCAAGTTCCTCGCCCTGGTCTGCATCCTGAGAGAAGAGAGCTTTGAGCGCAAAGGTACACCACAGCAATAGTTATGTCGGTGTCTTTCATACTAGCAGTTTTCGGTTATTTTTAATTCTCCTATTTGTGCCGCAGGATTAATAGACTACAATTTCCACTGTTTCCGGAAAGCCATTCATGAGGTGTTCGAGGTGGGCGTTTCCACCTCAAGGACAAGCACTCAGCCAGCTGGCACCCCTCTTATGAAGACTGTTGCCTTAAACGGAACCCCCAGGAGCACTGTGTAGAAAGATAGCGATAAAGACAATGATGAAAAGTGTGGAGACGAAAGAAAATGTAACAAAAGAGAGAGACTACAGGATGGGTCGCATTCTTTATGCCGACCATCATTACTGCTCCCAAACGCTTTACAAGCAAAAGAGTTTGAAAGTCATTAAAATAAACTTGCTGCAGTGGGTGGGGCAGAAATATAACGTGGGCAAGCTTGCAAAGCTACAGATGGATGGAAGGGAAAAGGCACAAAAGAAGGTGGAACACTTTTTTTGTGACTAAAAGGCATTAACAAACTGTTCCTCAAAAAAACAAGTAACAATGTGCAAGTCACTGAGGAAAAAAAACAAAAGCACAGCAAGAAACCTCTCACCCTGTCAGGCCAAACCGCCTGACAACTTGGATGAATGCTGTATGATACTGTGCTGGTCACTTAACACAGTAGCCAAGTTTAAACGCATACCCGGTTTACTCCTCAACACGTGAATGTGGCAGACTTCTGTGAAAATTTGTGGTGCACAAAATTTGAGTGTACACTTCTGAAGCCTTACGTAGAGGCCTGTCTGATGCAAGCCCTTAGTGCACACATGCATACTCGGTCACCTAAACAGCCCATGTATTGTGTATGAAAGGTTAGTAAAGGGATTGATATGTGGTTTTGAATTTGTCTCGAGTGTGTTTGTGTGTGTGCACATGCATGTATGCAGTGGAGAGGGATATGCACCAGTTTGATGGCCCAGAGATGTTGTGAAGTCACACGTGGGAGAGCGTTTGCGACTCCGAAGACTGAGAAAGAGCTGTACCGTTCCATTTGACCTCTGGAACACTGTGATTGCACTTACCTCGGAGGATGTCAGGGATCATAACTAACAAAATTCAAACTCCTAATGCTGTACTGTTGCCGTCCAGTTACGTTACGGCATCCTTGGCGTGTAGCTCATGCAATCCGAGGACATTGTAGGATGAACTTTAATTACTTACATTCCGGTTCTGAGGTGCCAATGCAGTTTTGCTCAGATTGAAAACTTTGCTTTCACTCTTCCAATCACCAATCAGCATGTTGTTTGTGATTCGGAGAAAAATCTGCTATAAAATAAAGAAATTAAGGATAACTGAAGTGACAGGACATTTGAATCAGTTAAATCCATTCCAAGCATGTCTGCAGAGATGCTTCATACTGTCTTGCAATCAGCTCCACCTTTTCTAATTTCATTTAATGATAACTAAATGAAATATGAAAAACAGAAACTGATCTTCAAGCTTGCTTGTGATTCTTGTTTCTCAGACTACATATAGGACACAAATTATGCTTGTCTTGCGTTTTGCCAAAGGTGTTATCTTTCACAAGAAATAAAACATGTACACACACCGGAAAGAGTATTAAGATGCTGTCATTGATTTGGTCCCACATTTAATTTAGAAATACTTAGGTCTTGTAATTATTATAGATTATTAACTGATTATGCTTAATTGGGACCTGTCACTTAATTGGGACCACACTTGCTGAAGGGAGAAAAAAAGTCATATGTGCACAAATCATCAAAGAACAGTTCGTTCAAAAATACAATAGGTTTCCTGTTGGTCCAGAAAAGCTAAGTATGGCATCAGCGATTATAGTTTTGATTCCTAGAAAATTCACAAGCTGCTAAAATGTATTCCTTGACTGAAATGTAGGCCTATCTAGTAAATGCATAGTTGTATTTAATCACTCATGTCATTCCGAACAGGTTTTTGTTTTGTTGAGAATATCGAGCTTCATAATGACGAAAAACACTACAGAAGGATCATAAAAGTAGTCCATATGACTCTTGTTAAATATTCCGAGTCATATAAAAATGTTGTGCGTCAAACAGACTGAAATTTAAGTCTTTAATATCCACAGAAAAGTCTTGACATTGAAGGCGTCATGAATCAGAAACCAATCGTTCTTTTGAGCCAAATCTTTTCCAGTTCACACAATCGGTCTGGATGATTCATTCACGTATCGGATTGGAATGATCGAGAAGGGTGTTCCTGCACACCCGGAGGCTGCAGTTTCAGGACCGCATTTCTAGGACCCTGGTGGTTTAGTTTGTAGTAATGTTTGTACATGTTGTTAAAGATATTGAATCTCAGGAACTTTTTTTAAAATTTCAATTGTGATTTTTGATTTATAAATGCATCAGATGTTAATTACAAAGTGTGTAATACCTGCTTTGAGTTAACAATTTTAAATTTAAATGAATTTACACTTAAAATATAAATGAAAAATGTATTTCAGTCTTTAAACAACTGAAAAAGTGGAGTACCTTAAGTCTTAGTTTCTTGAAATATACTGTATATTGATTAGCCCCCTTAAGTTTAACTAGCTCATTATCAGGTATAATAAAGATGGAATCAAATGAAATCAGCATTTGCAGTCACTAAATTACAGCCAGATATTTAAAAGTTTGTAGAGAGGCAAGACACAAGACTCAAGAATGATTCAAGAATGCATATTTATATACTGTATATACTCATTTTTGCAATAACACATAATACAACATAAAAAAAGACCCCCTTTTCCGTCAGTTGCTGCATGGACAGAAAGGCTGTAGGCTTCAACTCCTGAGAGAGATAAAAAAAAGAGAGAGAGAGAAGGAGGGAGAATTAAATAAGAAACATTTGCTTTAACATGTTTAACTCTGTAATATATATTTCTGATATAACGCTTATGCACTGTTGGGGTGGTAGGAAGAG
>NW_015665016.1:240361-250353 GCF_001515625.1 Sinocyclocheilus rhinocerous
ATAATAAAATTGTGGGAACTTTGCATCATCATTTAAAAAAAACACCACCGCACGCCACTGAGTACAGTGTAGTTTTACCGAGCAAACAGCAGAAACGGCGAGAAAGACCGTGGCAGCTGCCACGAACTGTGGCAGCTGCCAGAAACGACTAGTGGCAGCTGGGGATGCCACCGGAAGTGGCGCTGCGACCTGCCGCTGCCAGGATTTGCGCTTGCTCTCTCTCCTATTGGGGGAATGATCCGGTTTAGTTCAATCTACTGCCTCCAGAGCAGCCACAGACGTTGTGTGGAAGATTAACAATTAATAAATAAAATAACAGCTTAAATATCTGACATTTTGACAGAAAAAGCTATCGCAGTAATTGGGAATATAGCACGCTACTTCAGCACTAGCCTACTACTACTACAATATTTTTCTGATAGTTTTATATAGCCTACTATTTTGTCAAGTCTGGAGCGACATGAGGGTGAGTAAATGACTGTTGATTTTTGCTTAAACTATAGGCTACCTTTAGTGCCATGCTCATGATTAAGACACTCCATCAATTAAAGAGATCGATTAATTTATGGTGTATCGTATCAGTTTTAAGTGAACTAAAGAACAGGTTTTTTTGACAATTGGGGGCGCCAGAGTACTTCAATGAAATTGTCCCAACTAAAACACATGGGCTGATTTGGGAATATCATACTATCACACTACTCTTACCACTACCACAACTTTATATGGCAGAAATAGCAATAGGCTATATATGCTGTGCTGGTGCTGAGGTACTCATTTATACCTCAAGTTAAACATCCTTTATATTTTGTTCCCTACATGTTTGGTCCTTATGAAAAACGCCTCATTAAACAATATAGGCCAACAATGTAAATAGCAGTCTAATAATAATTTGGGTGATCTTTCTATTTTTCTGAGTGTTGAAGCTTAATTCAGTTTTATGAGAAGGCTAACACTATTGGCTATGGCACATTACTCGAGCACTCTTGTTAAATACGAGCTTGAATAACGCAGTAATTTCACAAGAAGCCATTAAAAGCAGATACGCCTCGCAGCTATTGTCACGATTCATTACGAGACCTCCACATGTACGCAATTTACTGGCAATAAAACACTGACAGCATTTCTGTCCACTTCATTAAGGTTCTAATGTCTTGTAAAAATTTTGCATTAATCCTTTAAATGGCTACTGGCCTGGCGCACTTTAGAATTTTTGGTCAAAACAAGAAACTCCTCATGCAGCTGGTAGGTGAATAATTAAACAATTCTGGTTAATTAAGAGTCGGGTTTAGATGTAAGGAATTTTATGTGCATCAAAACAATAATAAAAAAAGAAAAAGAAATGTATCCACCATATTTTTTTATAGGCTACAACAAATAGAAACAAGCATTAAGAGTAAGGCATGACTTGTTAATTTACAACAATAACCACAATTTCCTCCAAAGGACAATTAGGCCTAATTACTTTACAGTTTATGGTTTTATTAAAGCAATATCACACGTACAATTGTTCTGAAGTACTGAATATAAGCATAATATGTATAATATAATTATGTTTAAGTTGTTATTTACTTATAATCTTAATGTCTGGATTGGCTCATTAAGTCAGACATTGTTACTTGTCTCACTGTATATCTAATTATTTTGAATTATATTATAATGGATTAACTTTATATAGCTATGTTGTATAAAGTTACTACAATTTTTATTATTGGGCTACTGTAGTACCATAATATATTAATATGGGTTGTCGTCAAACATAAGAGGCTTTTAGAATTGATCAGTTCTGTCCTTTTTAAAATTATTTTTTATTCCAATGTTGTATTGTACCAAGTTAACACAGTTGTTGCACTGCCAACTGTAGTAAGATGAAAACTATGGTTTACAAACAAGTGTCTGAAGCACATCACTTGGTAATGCCGTTTTCTGTCCCCTAGATGTCGCCAATGCTTATGAATTAGACCTGAATTATTGTGTTTTTCTCTCTCTCTTTGCCTAGTTATTGTTTGTCTTGTCTCTCTTACCCTTTCAGTGGCGACCAACATGCTAATGAAATGTTAACATCACGCACTTGTACAATGAGCGAGAAACCAGCATGATGTACAACTGTAATTTGTCTGAATAGCAGTGGCTGAAATTGCTTTACTTTATCAAAACTGACGCGGCTGCGCACCCCCTTCCTCTCCTAGACGTTAATGACCAAACTTGGCTAATAATTGGGAACTCTTAGCGCTCAACACCTCTTCCCAACTGCAGTGTTGACGTGATTGTGCTACAGTCCTCACACCAAAGTGTCTGGAACTTTTCTGATGGCTAGGTCTGATGTTATGCTAAGTTTAGAAAGTGCCACACTGGAGTGGAGACTGATAGACATTTGTCAGCTGCGCATTCCCTTTTATCTTGTGCCACTGTAGGTGTGCATTCTGAAGCAGATGAAACGAGGCTCGGTTCTTGCTAAACAAATCGACGTGACTTGAGGAAACCGCTCCGGTTGCCATTTCACCAGGTGCTGGTTATTTTTTACATCAAGACAGTGCTGTCTGGCAGCTCCACGATCTGAGCGAGATGTCCTGTGAGGAGAGATCTGTCTTACAGGAGCAGCGCTCTGATTGTGAATTAGGGACCTGATCTGCTGGCCTGTCCTACTCTGGTATGGATCAGAGGGAAGCAGTAGTCATACCTCAGCACTGTCAGGGCCCTCTTTTATTAGAGTACTGCTTTGCCAACAAAATCCAACATCAGACAGCCTCTAGTCATGACAGTAGGAATGGGGGGAGGGAAAAAAGGGGAAGTAAGGAGCGAGACAGGAGCGCCGGTCAGATCCTGTATTTTTTTGTGTTGGGCCATCAGAGCGTGTCGAGCCAGGGCAGTCAGCCAGCAGCCGGCTAATGGGCAGCACTGGGTCGACTGTGACTAAAGGAACAGCGACAGATGCCATTATCTCAGCCTTGTGCAGATACGCTGTCCCGGACAGCTCAGCCCAGTGCTGAAGTTGCATGTGAGTGCTTGTTTAAACTTAATGGAACACGATGGATCGGGTAATCGCTGGCTCTAGGATAGCCCGTTCCTCTTCTCGCCTGTAAGAGGTTATACACACACACATGAGACACGTCGCTCAACTCGCCCGTTCCTCATTGCCTATTCACAGGCATCATGAAAAACATATTGCCGGCCTTCCGCCCTCATCAGGCTCGGGTTTAAAACATGTTCTTCTCGCATCGCCAGGAATGTTCCGGCGGTTGGGCAAAGAGCGTGCGACCCAGGCTGCGAGAAGGAGTCATTAGGCAACATTTTTTGGAGGTATAACAAATGTGATCCGTGCTCGCTTTGGTGCAGCGATGTGGGGCAGCTATATGGCTGTTGACAGTGGATTGGCACCCATCAAGTCATTTGCTGGAGTCTTCAGTCAGACGTGAAGCTGCCGAGACTAACCAGAAAGGGGGAGAACTGGCATATGCATTTGAATGTGGTTCTTGCCTTTTTTCTCCCTCGACTTTCTCTTCCTCCATAGGCAGTGGCAGATGAAGTGACCATGCTGTTCTTTCCCAAGTCTGCCTGTCACTCCGACCAACTGTCTCTGTCTTCCTTCTTTCTCTTGTCACTTTTGGTGTCTTGTAGGTTTATCCTGACACTGCTGGACTAATCAAAGACTCCTGAAATCTCTCGTCCTCCAGTCCTTCACCCAAGAGTCCCCTTTCTCTCTCCTGTCCTCCGTTCAGTGTCTCGCCTACTCAGTACTTCTGCACTATAGTGTGTTGGCAGCCCATACGACACTCTACTGATAATGGTGACATATCACGGACATTCTAACCGACAAGATGATCGCTAAGATCTTGGATTCTTATATATCTTTTACAGCTACAGTGATAGGTGGTCCAACTCCTACACATTCTCTTACATCTGTTGAGACCAGCGGGTCAAGATTTGGCTGGTTAGCATGGTTCCTTGGCTGCTGCTGGTTGATGTCGTCAACATGCGTATTTCTTCATTGATGACCATTAAAAAGTAGTTTTTTTTGCTAACAACTTATATATCGCTAATATTTCATTATATTTTAGGTAAATGTGTTCTAAGTGGCCAATACTGACAGAGTATGTGCTGCATTTAATGAAGAACAAACTTATAATGCTCTATGAAGTATACCCTACCGTTCAAAGGTTTGGGGTCAGTAAGATTTAAAAAAAAAAAAAATTAATACTTTTATTCAGCAAGGATGCATTAAATTGGTTGAAAGTGACAGTAAAGACATTTATAATGTTACAAAAAAAAATCAATTTTAAATAAATGCTGTTCTTTTGAGCTTTCTATTCATCAAAGAATCCTATATCAAAGTGTCTACAAAAATATTAAGCAGCACAACTGTTTTTTTTTCATTGATAATAAAAAGAAATGTTTTTGAGCACCAAATCGGCATATTAGAATGATTTCTGAAGGATCATATGACACTGAAGACTATCCATTTTATGAATACTGTGTGTTTTTCTAACATGCTGTGTATCTTCACATACTGTATAGTACGGAAGTAGGCATATTTGTGCAAGATGGCAGGAAGAAGGTTGTATATGTCCGAGGAGTCCTGCGGCGGCCTATAGCAACTGATATTGAGATTAATAGAAATGCCAGCAGTTAGCTTTCTCCAGGTTTTATAGACCTTCTTGGTTCAGGTTTAAGGTGGAGAGTGATGGAGAATGCGGGCTGCATTTTACTGCAGTGTGAGAGTTGAGGACACTCACCACTGTGGTAATAAATCCCACAGAAACCACATCTCAGACTGTAACACCTCTCAGACGGTCAGGAACAGCACGGTCACTGCCGGAGCACTCAGCTGATTCCTTGAGTGTCAAAATGTGGCCTACTCAAGCAGCTTCAAATGACACAGCACAATGTTTCTGCTCTCAGCCTGCCTTTAGTGCTCTGCTTTTCACTGGCCTTTGCTAATAACAGTACTGTAGTACACATTTATACTGTTAATCTGATTAAATCAAATCACTACTCACAATTAACGAGCATTGTGTGAGAATAGATGTATTATAATGTGCAATCAGCAAGTATACATAATATACTTTTAATGTGATGCAAGACCTGCAGATTATTGTCATTTTGCGATCAGATTTTTTTAATGTGTAATTGGAGTTAAGAATTCCACAGAGCTGTGGAATAAATTGAGTAAAAAGTATTATAGGAATATTCCGGGTTCAATACAAGCTAAGTTTAGTTGACAACATGTGTGGTATAATGTTTATGGCAACAAAAAATAATTGTCTTATCCCTTGTTTTCTTTTTTAAAAAGCAAAAATCGAGGTTACTGTGAGACACATAAAAATAAAGTTTTTTTATTTTTAAATGTTTTTTTTTTTTTGGGAGAATTTTAGAGCAACACTTTCATTCGTTCTGTTAAAATTATATATTAAAATATTATATTATATTATATTACAATTGTATCATTTGAGCTGTTAAATCATCATTTTACAGTCATTTCAGTGTTAGTTGGTATTACTTTTTCATGGGAAAGAAGTTGAATATAACTTTACACAGAAAAAGTTAAATTTTAGTTTCTTTTTTCTTTTCTTTTCTTTTAAGAAGTTGAAATTTGAACTCAAAAGTAGATGAGAAGTAGAAAAGGTTTGAAGAGGGCTGGAATCAAACCCACATTCCCAACATGACCGCCACAGCTCATCATGTCAGGACCATGTGCACTAACTGCTAAATCACAGAAACATTGGTGTTACTGTACCTCATGTTCTACTCTTGCTCCAGTGAGCCCATCAGCAGAATTTTATGTATCAGCCCAAAGGTTATAATTGAGCAGCCAGCAAGTGCATGTCAAATCTCTGGCAAACATACCATTTTCATTGATGCTCTTTTTGCTGGATTTAAAAGCGATGACTCCCTCGTTTTTTTTGTTTTTTTTGTGAGAGATGGTGTTTGGTGCAACTGTCAGGCTTAAGACCTTCGCCAGATGACGGATAGAGAGTGTGAACGACTGTGGAGCAAGAGAAGTGACAGTTAGAGACCTGCTGCTGTGGGCACAGTGTGCGTTTGAGAGTGCTTACATAGCAGTGAAGCTGCAAACTAAGCAAGAGCAAAGGATGGAGGGAATTACAGTAAAGTGAAATATGCACAAATGAAATATACATCATGGAGAACAAGTGATGCAAACAAGATATGCCGTGAGGATAAAAGTATGTATATAAGGAGCGTGTGTTGGAGAAGACAGTATGAGTCTAAAGCAGATATTGGCACAAACTGTGAATGCACTTCCTGCTAGACAGCATTGTAGTTACATCACATGCTTTTTGAGAACTTTTTGAGCTGTTTTCTGCTGTTTCGATCGCACACACTCTTTCTCTTTAAGTCAAGAGTCGTGCCGCCCATTCGTTATTTGAGCTTTGGATCTATACCAGTAGATTCCCTCACAGCAGTTCTCATTTAAATCTTAACCATTGTCCAAGAAACATGAACTGAAAAATATAAAACACAAAAGAGCCATTATTCTCTTTGGGTGAAGGTGATGTCTCAAGGATGCTGAATAAACTTGCTGTTTGATTGTTGTTTTTTTCCCCCCTTTTATTTCTATGATTAAAAAACTTCTTGGATTAACCTTTGATGTCAAGCAAAGTTGTGACCTTGTTTTTCAAAGTTTCCTTGTTTTGGAGCCTTTCCGATGTTTTCTCTTGTCAAGGGCAATCACAGCATTGTGCCAACACCTGTGGTGATGTGGCGGTTTTACTGTGTGAAAACATTTTGTACTAAGAGCAAATCAAACAGGACAAGCACCCCTGGCTATTAGCTTTTAATCCTATGGCCTCATTTCTCACTCACTCACTCTCTCTTTTGTCTTTGTATCTCACTTATTCCTTAGTGTCAGGCTGTACTATTTCTGAAATAAATTGATATTCAAAGTTTTTCTTCAGCTATGTGATATTCAGTGGGTTTTGTGGTTTGTGTCAAAAAGTTAGAAAGTACATGATTCCCCTCAGGTAAAGAACATCACTGGGAATGGGAAATCCATCAATGGGAAAAATGCTGTTTTTGTTTTGGTTTCATTCTGAAGTGCCATGACTGTTTGTAATGTGTTATAAGTAACAAGGTGTTATTTAAAAATGTACACTATCATACCTCAATTATGTTTTAAATTTATTTTTTTATGTGCAATACTGTTCAAAAGTTTGCATGAAAAAAAATATTCAAGCATGTTATACTTTTATTTTCAGTGACAGTGGTTCGTGGGCTGAATTAAACGGTCTGTGTAAACACCATTTTTTGGTATGCAGACATGACTTCTGTGCTGATTTTGCAGTATGAAGACAATTCTATACTATAATAATTCTATAATATAACAATATTATATTAATTCTATTCAACTCATTTATAGTCATATATTTGCCTTCAGAGAAATAACATACTCTGTTTCATGCCCTTTTTATGCAGAAGTAATTTGTTTAATGTGTTGCTTTCCATAAAAAGTAATGTTACATAATTAGATAATTACTATTTAATAGTCATCTATTAAAAAATAGATGTTTACTTTTTAAAATAATGAATGAATAATTAATGAATTACTTTTTTGGAGCAACTTTTAAATACTTTTAAAGTATTGCTCACTAACACTACTTTTTTTGTGGGAATAGGAGGATGGTTTTTCGGGGTGTAGAGTTGAATTGTGGAGTGTGGTTTCTTTACCGTGTTCAGGAGGAAGAAGTTCATGTGTTAGTATTGGTAAGTGAAATCCACTATTTTTTCCTCTGATGCTTTTTTTTATTTATTTATTTTTTACCTCTGATTATCTGTTGCTCAATCAAATGTCTGAAACCAACTTTTTGATTTTGTTTGGAACACGAGTGGTCTTTAAATCTTTGGTAGATGGTCACAAGACATCCATGAGAACATTTCACTCTCTTCCTCTCAGAAATGTGTCTTAATGCCAATGATTTCCACCCCCCCACAAGTAAGCTGTAATTGGTGTGCAATTTGCTTTTTGGTTCCTCCCGCAATTACATCCATTACTCTTCAAGTCACAATGTCAGAAAAAGGGGAACACAAAATGAAATTCATTATATGCTTATTGCTGGATATGATGGGCTTTTAAGTCAGCCTGGTACATTGTGTACACTTAAAAACTGTGTGCTGCCACCTTGCAGGTGTTATTTCTTTAGTGTATTACAACAGACATGGTTCACTGTTTCTGCTCTCAACTCAGCCGGACAGAATATTTCTCTGACATGCTTCTTTGACATGAAAGAAAACGTATTTAAGCCGTGTTTAATATAGACTCATTCTTATATGTTAGACAGTTAAATGCTGTTTCCCATTCTTTGTGCAACTGACAGCTGTTTTTGAAGAATATGTTGCTTGTTATGCAGTAATGTCTAATTTAGTGGTTCCCAACCCTGGTCCTGGAGGCACCCCAACACTGCACATTTTGCATGTCTCCTTTCTCTGACACACCAATTTCAGGTCTTGGAGTCTCTACTAATGAGCTGATGATCTGAATCAGGTGTGTTTGATTAAGGAGACATGCAAAACATGCAGTGTTGGGGTGCCTCCAGGATCAGGGTTGGGAACCACTGGTCTAATTTGTCCACTGACGGTCTGCATCTTGGTGGATTTCGGAGACCATGAGTGGTTGATGTCAGAAAAGATCCTGTTTTCATAACTCATAGCCTCAAAAAATGAACTGAGGATGTGTTGAAGGGTTCTGATAATCTGTGTTTTAAACCTTTTCACTGCAGGGCTAAGAACGGAAGGAGAGAGAAAGAGAGATATATGGATAAAAAAAGATGCAGAGCAGTGTGAAGGGACAGAGACACACAGGGAATGAGGAAGAAGAGGAGCTGAGTGTAGAGACAGCAGCGATAAGGAAGGTATGTATAAAACATCTCAATGAATGTGGGCTCCCATGATGGCCAAAAGAAGAATAATAATAAAAAGTTTAATTCAAACTGAAAATCTGAAGTGATCTGAAACTCATTTTCTGCCTGAATTTCATAAAAGTGTGTAGTATTTGAATGATGATTTATATCAGGAGTTCAGTTCTTTTCTTCTTAATTGAGAAAGATTCAATTACAACTTAAAAAGCAGGTCATGTGGTATTTTAAAGTGTCCTAATATTGTGTTGAGTCCCCTACAACAGGTTTAAATGCATCGAAGGTCAGAAAACATTGTAATTTTCTCAGAATATACATTTAATATTAGAGTCATTTGCCAATGATTTCGAAACGATTCGTTCCAAGCAAGTTCGGAGCAAACCCCTCCCTTCCATAAGCCTACTCTGCTCTGATTGGTCAGCTGGCCAAGCCTGTTGTGATTGGCACAGAGAGGAGTCCTTGAGCAAGTTAGCGAGCGCTACCATTGACAAAGCACCTTTACATAAAACCATAATATAGTGCTCCAATCCGTTATTATAATAATGACATAAAATACAAAAACACTTATGCAAGCAAATCGAATTGTGCCCACAGCTAAAGTTTAGCTGCTAAAATGTGAACACTTAAAACAATAATGGTGGAAAATTAGCAGAGTGCTAACATGACTAACTGATGAAACAATACAGTTTGTAAACCAAAATAATATGTCTACTGTAATGTTTGAAGAACAACAGACAAAAGATGCTCTGTCTTAACTTTTAATCAGAACGCAGAACAGCTGTATCACAGGCGCAGCAGACTAACTAACTCGCTCGTCTCTCCCGCATTAACCCTATAACTGCCGGTGCAGCAAAATAAACAGCAATTCAACGTCAGTTCGACACATTCTTAGGAAATAGTGGTAATTATCAGAACTACTTCAGTAAGGCCATGTCTACCATGTCTACGGTATTTTTATAAACTGAGTTTTTTCTTCTTCCGTTTAAAAAAAAATCTCCGTCCACATGAAAATGCAAATGCATGCTATGAAGCACTGTCAAGAGCATGCCAAACCAACAAGTGGCGATATAATCTCAACCGTAAAGCCATGTTGGCCAATCAAAAGCCTGAAACAGTTTCCAGTAGGCG
>NW_015665016.1:251726-259407 GCF_001515625.1 Sinocyclocheilus rhinocerous
ATATTATATTATATTATTTTTATTATATTATATTATTAATAAAATCAAGTCAAAAATCGATGTTAGAAATATGTGCAAAATTAAATATTGTATTATAATTTCATTAATATATTATAATTTAATTAATATGTTACAAATAATTTTTTTTATAAATAATAATGAAATTACAGCTCAAATAAAAATGAATAATTTAAATTAGAAAAGCATACAAAATTGTATATTATGTTTTCATTAATATATTACGTTAATTAAAATACTAAAATTACAGTTCAAATAAAAATCAAGTGAAAGTTGCACTAATAACTCACAAGTACTTTGAACTAGAGCCCTGCGCGGGACTGTTTTCTTAAACCCGCACCCGCCCGCTCCCGCTGAATGTATGACCAGGACCGCCCGCTCCCGCAACCTATGTGTTCCACTCCCGCCCGCGCCCGCAATGTTTGTGTCCACTCCCGCCCGCTCCCGCGGACTTTATCTCAGAGCTTGTGAAAATTATACACAAATACTTAAGTTAACATCCAGAATAACAGACTTTAAACATGATTGCGTTTAAATACACAAGTACTTTGAACTTTTGGCCCAACTGGGCATTGGATATTCTTCATGTCATAGGAAGGTGCGAGTAGCATGGTAGAAAATATAATATTAGTTCAGCAGGACTGTATGTTAAAATTTTGATTTTATTTTTATGTTTAACAACCATGGTCACCTTTTTAAATAAAGGCTACAATCCAAACACAGTGATTAGAACTGCCCTGCAAAATCCAAATGTTTTGCTACCTCCTGTCAAACCAAACTTATGATCACTGGCCTAACCAAATTAGGTGTTATTTAATAATGCAAACACACTGTGCGTCTCACCTCACTGCGGTTGAAGTGATGGAGGTATAGGACAGTGGAACAGGGGAGATGTGGGGGGGGGGGGAAGGCCTAATCAAATTAGGTGTTATTAATGATGCAAACACACTGTCCGTCTCACCTCACCTCTGTTGAAGTGATGGAGGTATAGGACAGTGGAACAGTGAAGATGTGCGATGGGGGGAGTCGAGCGGAGGTATAGGACGAAGGTCAAAGGGTGCAAAGGGTTTAGTAGGGGGTGGAGGGTAAAATACAATTAAAACCAAGCATGGAGTCAAGGGGAGTGACCTAGGTGAGAGTACTGTGTGTGTGTGACACATAATGAAAGGTTGAACCCTCCGTCGCAGAGATGGCATACCAAATCAACTCACCCTGGGAGAGAAGCCACAGCAAAAGAGGGAGAAAGAGAGAAAAGGAGGGAGGGGGAGCCAGAGAGCGTGGTTGCCACAGGGCTGAGTGACAGAAATTAATAATTAGTGACAATGATTGACAGCGCACTCTCCATCTGCGGCCCGCCGCCGCCTCCGAGCGCTTGCCTCCGCCGGCGACCGCGGGCACAATGAGCTCCAGCGGGATTCTGAGAGACGCTGATGATTGACAACTGCCTCCTGGAGAGATGGGGACAGCCAGTGTGTAGGGGTGACGTGGAGAGGGGAGCGAGGAGGAGGGGGAGGGTGGAGGAGGGTAGGTTTGGGAGGCTCGCGCTGGTGTGTTGGGAAGAGAGGAGGCGGTTTGGTCAGGATGGAAAAAGAGAAAACTTACCTTACAGTGCCAGCCCGACTCGACCCACCTCCTCCCGGTCCACAACACAACGCAGCCGTTATGCAAAACACTCGCGCTTTCTCCGGGGAGGGGGCTGAGAGCGAGAGAAGAAAGAAGCGAAGACAACAGAAAAAGAAGAATTTGTGTGAAAGGGAAGGGTCAGTGGAAATTAGCCAGCTGTCTGATGCTGCTTCCTCTCGTTTGACTCATTTATCTCTCAGAGCTCTCCTCATTCGGTCTCATTATTGGCTATTATTGTGCAATTATTTAGCCTTCATCTTATCGCTAATCTTAGTAATTGTACAAAGCGAGATATACTTAAACAAGCTTTCATTACAGACATTAATAATGTTTCATATTCATGTGAATATGATGTTCTTTCCTTTCTTTTTTTTTCTTCCTTCCTTCCATATATATTTTCACATATAGTTGTGTGCTCAAAATCACAGCTGTGTTGGAAGGTCAGGCTGTTTTATTGCATTATTATTTTTATTATTTTTATTTTTTTTTATTAAAATCATCACTTTACATGGAGCAAATGTCATCAAATTTTATTGATACAGATAATGCTTCAGTTAAAATGACATTCGGATTTGTACAAAGTATTTTGCATTCGTATTGCCAAAGCAGTCGCATACAAATAAAACAAACATAGCAAAAAACAACATATATTGATATTAAAAATCAGTATAGTCTAATTTAAAAAGAATGATAAAAGAAATTATGTTAAAAATAGGAAAAAAGAAAATAATACTAAAGTTATATAAAAATACATTTTATTCAATTTTTTAAAATATTTGAATGAATATTGTATTTAACATTATTTATATTTTCAATTAATTATTAGATACTTTTTATGATTAAACTCTTCCTGACCTCATGAATATATTGTGAATTCTGTTATTTAAATGAGTAAATTAGATTTTTTTAAAAGGAGTTTGGATGCAACATTTCTTCCAGTGGAGCAAATGTCAGTAGATGAGTTATATCTAATAACAGTTCAGTTATATCTAAGAATTGCAATTTTTTTGTTGCTACACAGAAAGAGAGCGTTAGAGAGAGATACTGTATTATTATTATTATTATTATTATATTTTTGTTTTGTTTTGTTTTGTATGTAAGTTTTATTTGTTCAAATTGACAATTTTGCCCAAATATAAAATGTTCTGCCACACAGTGAAGCTGAAATAAGGATGTATGTCTTTAGGATCAAATTTGAGAACTGGAACTACTGTGTAACTCATAAAAAATGCTTAGTGAAAAAGGAAAAAAAGTCTTATTTTCTCTTTTCAACGCATTCAAAATTGATCAGGTCATTATTTAGAAATAAAATAATGGTCTGCAATTGTAAAGAACTGAATGTCAGTTTTGTTCTGTTCTGACATCACCATGCAGCAGTTCATATACGCACATCAATTCATATAAAAGAAAACCAGCCAGACGAACTCTGACCTGTTGCACCTTCGCGGGGGCATACAGGTATCCATGGCCTCTCTAGAGGGTGTCCCGCAGAGGTCCGATGTGTAGAGAGAATAGCCCAGTGGAATTTATCCAGTGCCACGCATGCTTTAGCCTGCTTTGACATGGGCTGCTCTAATACATTCCAGCACAACTCCAACCTGGAAAGAGGTCTCTAAAGCTTACACACACACACACACACACACACACTTGACCTCAGGGGAACAAAACCGGATTGCACAGCAGAGATAGTCCTGCTGGGAAATGATTCATATCAGTGAACATTATTGATTTTTCCAAAACGGGCAATTTTTTCCCCTCTGCCTTTGTTGTGTCTCTTTCTATTTTCCTCTCTCTCTCTTCCACAGCAGGTTACGCATCTGTTGTTTTCTGCTGTCAGATGTAGAGAACACCTGTCCATTGTACGATTATCTCCATTTTTCCTTTTCACTTTTTTAGAAGAAACACAATGGAGAAAAATTGTCTGAACTGTTTATACTTTTATACTATTGTAACACTTTACCAGGTCGTATTTCTTAGACATGAAAATTAATTTTATATGAATAGAGACTAGGAATTCTCTGCTCTGTTCCAAAACCTAGTGAGCTGCCTCGCTGTCTACTGCTCGCATAGGCAGCTTCCTTCTAAGACAGTATCCAAACTATCATAGAATCTCAAAAGTGAATGATTTGGAATGCTTGCTGTGTTCTGAAATGGACTAAAGTGGTTCAGGTCCTGTCTGTCTGTCTGTCTGTCTGTCTGTCCTCTTCATATCATTTCTTGGCATTAGTGTTTTCAAACAGGAAATGTTTGCATGTAGTTGTATGTATTTTGTCAACAAAAGCAGTTTCTGCTTCCGCTTCTTCTACTTTTCTACAACTGAGTCATGTAACTTTCAAGAGAATCTGCTCTTATTTGCATTTTCTCTTTCTCTATCTTTCCGTCCCTCTCTCCCCTGGACATCATCACCCCTCACCTCTAGAGAAACACACACACACTTACATATAGAGTCCGGTGCACATGTGAGCTGACAGCTGGCTTCCGCAGGGCCCAGCAGGTGCGGTGACAAGGCCCCAGAGGCCCCTGACTCACAGAGCCTGTGTGTGTGTGTGTGTTTGCGTGACTGATAGATAAAAGCCTCAACATATTAGTTGTGATTTTTATCTACAATGCTTTTGTCCTTTAAACAAACTTTTTTCCTTGAAGTTTTTTCCCCTAATTTGCAGTTTATCTCTCTGACACGTGTGCTACACCCGGGGAGAAATTTTTTCCTTACACCCGAGGAAAAAAGTTTACTCCATTGTTCTCTTTGTTGTTCCAACTCTCTTGTGTATGTTTTATGCACTACTAAATGTAGAATTAAACCATTTTCCCAACACATGGGAGTTGACACATTATAAATAGTTTAATTCATATATATGGAAAGTAGATGCTTAATTATCTTGATCTTTGCTTTGACGCTCTGTTTCTCTCTCTCTCTCTCACTCCACAACATGGCCGATATTGGTCAGTGTGGGATGTCTGCACAGTATGAAGTTGAAAGGCACCGCGCACACACACACCTGGCTCACCGGCTGCCTCTTTGGTCTGCGTCACCTTTTGTCAGGCTCATGTTAATTAAGCCCCGTCAACGACAAACACACGCACACACATGCTCCCTCACCGGGGTGCCTTTTAATGAGCCTGCCATTTGATAGTTATAGACACCAAACCAATGTGCTTGTTTTATGTCTCGATGTGTCTGTGTGTGTGCTTTCTGAAGAAGAGGAAGGTGAAAAAGAGGAGGAGGTTTTAGGGAAGATCAGCTGATGAGGGATTGTTTATGGTAAATAGGGAGTGTCATCTTTCTTTCGCTCTTTCTATGTCTCTCTTTCTCTCTCTCACTTCTCCTTGTTTTGCGTCCAAGTGAGCTGTGACTCTCCCTTTTCAGCGAGATGAAAGACGCCCGGCACGGGGCTTCCAACAAAAGTGCCGGCAATCACAAACAAACCTTCAAATGAAGAACATCAAAGGCGCTGCCCCAATTGTTAGCCTCTCGTGTCCGGGGAAAATTGGCTCATTAAGGCCAAAAAATGACATTGTTTACATTAACCGAGGCCCCTGATTAGATGCAACCATGTTTGTTATGTTGTGTTGTCCGCCTTCACTGTTGCTGCTACCAACAGGCCACTTCAGCTCTCCGCCGCACAATCGTTCCTTTGAAGGCTTTCTCTTTGCTGATAAAGAGAGAAAGAATGGGACAACAAAAAAAGAAAGCAAGAGAGAAAAGGATAAACACGGTCACAATTGCAAACGCATACAGAAGGACATGATAGGTCCATTCTCTGTTTCTCTATTCCAGCATCAGTTTTCTCTCTTTAGGACTAATTAGGTTGCCTGTGGAAAGAGAGGCGATTCAAGAGGACAGTTGGGGCTGTGATGGATCTGTTTGTGTGGTAATTGCACTGATAAAGAGTGGGGTGTTTTTGAAGGGAGCAAAAGAAAAGGAAAGGACCACAGATGCGAGTCGGGGGGGATTGTGTCAATGGCCCAGGCTCATCTTGTAAATGAAAATAACCTCTTTTGCAACCCGACACGTTCGCAAGCTGAAACAGTGGCTAATAAATGTAGAGTGGGGGGTTGATGAGTTTACACTGTCATGAGTTGGAGAGACGTGGCGTCGGAATCTTTTTATTAGTTACATGTCTGGATGAAAAGGTCGACGTAGTAAAAAAAAACCTGAAACAGCTTAAAGGGATAGTTAACTCATTCATGTATGCTTTTCCACATATTCAAACTGGTGTGCAGAAAGTGGCCAGTGGCATTTGGCATCACTGATGTCCAATGTTGTGTGATGCTTCTTCATGTGCCACAATTTGAATGTATGCAAACACTAATGAGATCGAAGAGCAGATTTCTCTCTTTAAAAGTATTGGAAAGTGTCTTGTTCTACACCTCATATAGTACAATTAAGTGCCTTCTTATGCAATAAAAGTTTGAAAAATTATTCTCAATATTTCAGGTACACTTTACAATAAGGGTTAGTATTTTGTTGTTGCCTTTTTTAAACAAATGTTATAACATTAATGCATTAAGTATCATGAACTGACAATTACCAAATTTTTTTTACAGCAATTATTAATCTAGATTAATGATAATTTATTGATATACTGTTGTTCATTGTTTGTTAAATATACATTAATTTACACAAATTATATAATACATGAATTATATAATAAATTATACTGAAATCTAATTATATGTAATATATATAATACATATAAATATAATGTACATATAAAATATATGAAATGTTAAACATGTTTTAGTACAAATGAACCTTAATCAACATTAATAAATGCTGTAAAAGTATTGTTCACTGTTATTTAATTAACAAATAGTTAAATAATAGTTTAATATATAGATATCATGTTATTTTACTACTTTTATTCATTGATGTCTGAATTATACAATGCATTATATTTAAAAAAATTTTTTTTTCAATTTTATATGTGTGTGTGTGCTTGTATATGTATATAATTCTTTTGATTTAGAATGTATATATTCTTTTAATTTCTTTTAATATATTCTTTTTATTTTCTTGTTTATATGTACAAATTATTTCATGTTAGTTTTTACATTAATGTTAACATATAAATAGGGTGGCCATATGTGCCGTTCATACGGGACACGTCCTGGCCAGGATTTTTATATTTCCTAAAACATCCAAAGTAGTTTGACCACTAACACGCAGGTATTGTATATAATCGACCAATCGTGGCACGTGAGAAGGTGAGATCTACAGAGAACGATCAAAGCGATGCAAATACACGCACACGTTTGTTCGTTCGACTTGAAGCGTCGCTGCGCACCGATCATTGAATGACACCAAAGTACCGCGAGAGCGATTCGAAAACATAAGGAGCCGTCTGCTCTGCTCTCTATAGCTCTCGTGAATGTCATACAACAATCGATCTGCACAGTGCAAACAGCCAAAACCTGGATATTTTAGACAATATAGAAATCCTATTAAAGACGCGTCCCGTAAAAATGGCCCGTATGGTCACCCTACATATAAAACATTATTAAAGTGTTATCCAAGTATCACTTATAACAATATTTTCTAATATTTTCAATATATGCAATATTTTCTATATGGTATGATAATGTGAAGCATTTCTGAAGTTTCCTCTCATGTCTGTGAGCAGGAGCTGGACAGAACTGTATATTTGCATGAGAAAGAGAGAGAGAACTGTACTGCTACCCACACTGTGACCTCCTAACCCTTCCCTCCCTCCCTCTCCAGCCTCCCTCACCTGTGCCCTCTCAGGGAGAGTGACCTAACCTGAGAATAATTACAACTACAGAACTGTCACTGCACCCTCCACCTCATCTCCAGCCCTTATTGCCCAAAACACGCACCCCACAGGTCAAGTCACCACATTAGATCACCCATACACACACACACTCACACACCACCCCTACTCCATGAAAGTTCTTGACTTCCATTAACATATTTTCACTTTTTCTTGTTTTTCAGTCCATTCTCTTTCTCTCTCCCTCTCTATTCCCGCCTCCCCTCAGCGGGACCCCCAAAACTGTCGTAATTACCTTTTAAAATAGT
>NW_015665016.1:259465-260212 GCF_001515625.1 Sinocyclocheilus rhinocerous
TCCTATTAAGGACGCGTCCCGTAAAAATGGCCCGTATGGTCACCCTACATATAAAACATTATTAAAGTGTTATCCAAGTATCACTTATAACAATATTTTCTAATATTTTCAATATATGCAATATTTTCTATATGGTATGATAATGTGAAGCATTTCTGAAGTTTCCTCTCATGTCTGTGAGCAGGAGCTGGACAGAACTGTATCTTTGCATGAGAAAGAGAGAGAGAACTGTACTGCTACCCACACTGTGACCTCCTAACCCTTCCCTCCCTCCCTCTCCAGCCTCCCTCACCTGTGCCCTCTCAGGGAGAGTGACCTAACCTGAGAATAATTACAACTACAGAACTGTCACTGCACCCTCCACCTCATCTCCAGCCCTTATTGCCCAAAACACGCACCCCACAGGTCAAGTCACCACATTAGATCACCCATACATACACACACACACACACTCACACACCACCCCTACTCCATGAAAGTTCTTGACTTCCATTAACATATTTTCACTTTTTCTTGTTTTTCAGTCCATTCTCTTTCTCTCTCCCTCTCTATTCCCGCCTCCCCTCAGCGGGGCCCCCAAAACTGTCGTAATTGCCTTTTAAAATAGTTTAGCATCTCCCTCAGAGAGCAGAAAAATTTCCCCAGTATGGCACTGGAGGAAAAGTGAATTGTTTTGTGGCGCTGCCGTGGAAACAGAGACGAGAAGAATTGAAATGATCTTGACTTCTGACCAGCCTCGTCTCCTGG
>NW_015665016.1:262790-282949 GCF_001515625.1 Sinocyclocheilus rhinocerous
AAACATCGGAACAGATTTGGAGCAATTTAGCATTACATCACTTGCTCACCAATGGATCCTCTGCAGTGAATGGTTGCCGTCAGAATAAGAGTCCAAACAACTGATAAAAAAAATCACAATAATCCACAACACAACTCCAGTCCATAAATTAATGACATGTGAAGTGAAAACTGTGTGTAATAAACAAATCCATATTTAATATGTTTTAACTTCAAACCATTACTTGACACTAAAATATGAGTCTCCATAATACTGCTTTCTCCAAAAAGGTCTTCTCTGAATCATGAGAGATATATGCACAGATCAAGCACCATTTGGAAGTGAAAACAGTCCAAGCAGTTCTAAATAAATATGTTGGAGGATTTTGTTGTTAAGAGGACAACAGGGATGAACTGTTTCACTGGAGGAAGCGTTATTATGGATTCCTTAATCAGCCAGTTTGAACTCTCATTCTGACGGCACCCATTCACTGCAGAGGATCCAATATGAGCAAGTGATGTAATGCAAATTTTCTCGAAATCTGTTCTGATGAGGAAACAAACTCATCTACATCTTGATTGGCCTAAGGGTTAGCATTTTCAGCAAATTTTCATTTTTAAGTGAACTATTCCTACTTCAACGTATAGTTGGCCTAAACATGAAAATCCATAACTTACACACATTCATGCCATTCAAAGCGTGTATGACTTAATTCTGACTTAAACACAAAAATACATTTTAAGATTTTTTTTTTCACATGCAGTCAAAGTCATTGAGGTCCAGTGTTGTTTTTGACCCTACTGACTTCCATGAATACAGTCTTTCTTCAATATAAAATAAAATAAAAAATTGTGTGTGACACAGAAGATCATACAGGTTTGGAACAACATAAGGGTGAGTTAATGATGATCGGATTTTAATTTTCAGGTGGACAATCCATTTAAATAACGTCTTCTTTCAACTATATTTACATAATTATCACTTTAATCATTGTTAAGTTTGATTAGCACCATAGAAAAACAGACGGACGCTTATCAGATGATGGTCATATTGCGTTACCAGACTTTTCCCATTGATTAGCCCACAGGATCCCCCTTGGGTTTGCTAAATGGTGTCTGTGTGCCATTATGGGGGTTACCAATTATTTTCCCCCTGAAATTAAGGGCAGTGACCCTAATATGAGGCCACTTAGTGCCTGTAATAAGATGATAATTGAGTTTGATGATAGACCCCCGTCCCCTCCCTCACAACTTCTGAGCCCTATTCATGCTAACTGTTACTTCTTAGTAATGGATTACAGTCACATTACTTGCATTTATCATTTCCTGCATGATAGACTGTGTGTAGAAGATGATAGGAATGGGAAAAAGATGATATTTGAACTCTCATTCTGACGGCACCCATTCACTGCAGAGGATCCAATATGAGCAAGTGATGTAATGCAAATTTTCTCGAAATCTGTTCTGATGAGGAAACAAACTCATCTACATCTTGATTGGCCTAAAGGTTAGTACATTTTCAGCAAATTTTCATTTTTAAGTGAACTATTCCTACTTCAACGTATAGTTCGCCTAAACATGAAAATCCATAACTTACACACCTTCATGCCATTCAAAGCGTGTATGACTTAATTCTGACTTAACACAAAAATACATTTTAAGATTTTTTTTTTCACATGCAGTCAAAGTCATTGAGGTCCAGTGTTGTTTTTGACCCTACTGACTTCCATGAATACAGTCTTTCTTCAATATAAAATAAAATAAAAAATTGTGTGTGACACAGAAGATCATACAGGTTTGGAACAACATAAGGGTGAGTTAATGATGATCGGATTTTAATTTTCAGGTGGACAATCCATTTAAATAACGTCTTCTTTCAACTATATTTACATAATTATCACTTTAATCATTGTTAAGTTTGATTAGCACCATAGAAAAACAGACGGACGCTTATCAGATGATGGTCATATTGCGTTACCAGACTTTTCCCATTGATTAGCCCACAGGATCCCCCTTGGGTTTGCTAAATGGTGTCTGTGTGCCATTATGGGGGTTACCAATTATTTTCCCCCTGAAATTAAGGGCAGTGACCCTAATATGAGGCCACTTAGTGCCTGTAATAAGATGATAATTGAGTTTGATGATAGACCCCCGTCCCCTCCCTCACAACTTCTGAGCCCTATTCATGCTAACTGTTACTTCTTAGTAATGGATTACAGTCACATTACTTGCATTTATCATTTCCTGCATGATAGACTGTGTGTAGAAGATGATAGGAATGGGAAAAAGATGATAAAACCCCAGATCATCTTATTTCTCTCCGTTTCATTGTTCTATTTCCTCTTTAGTGCCGTTCCAGGGCTCCACTCTTATGTGCTGTAATTGTTATATGCACATTTCCCTGAAGACTTCAAATTAAAAGAAAGTTCTCTATCCAACCATTCATCCATTCCTGCTTGTTCTTTCCCAGCCCTCTCACACAAAAAACCTGGCCTGGGGACAGCAAGCTTATTTGAACAGAGCTTTACATGTCCCTATCCAGCTTTGTGTTACTAATAAGGAGATGCTCATACACTTTCACTGGACTGACTTTCATGCAAGGGCGCCTCTCACTCGATCAGACCGTTCTCTTCACAGTGAATGGTTCAAGAGAGGCCTTGTCATTTCATGATAACAAATATGACTTCTACATTTACATTTATACATTTGGCTGGTGTTTTAGCCAAAGTGATTTACACTGCATTCAAGGTGTAACTCCTTTTACGAGTTTATTTAAATATGTTTCTCGCCATTTATAGTGAGTGTGATTATGACCTAAAAAGGGTTTCAAGTGACATAAGGGTGAGTAAATAACAGAATTTAGATTTTTGTGCCAAACATTCCTTTAAGCGTCCCAGAGTCAATCCTACAGGATGCTAATTAGAAGTCTGTCACAATTTGAAACCAATCCTAAAGGAAAATAATGGGGTCCTTTAAGAATCTGGTAAGGATTACCATTCAAAAGTTTGGGGTCAGCAGAATTATTTATTGTCTTTGAAAGACGTCCCTTATGCTCGCCAAGGCTTAATTAATTAACTAAAAACAGTAATATTGTGAAACATTATTGCAATAAAAACACCTTTCTATTTTAATGTATTTTAATTTAATAGTAACTTAATTTAATGTAATTTATTCCTGTGATGGCTTAATTTTGAGTAGCCATTGCTCTAGTGACACATGATCCTTCAGAAATCATTTTAATATGTTTTCATGCACAAGAAACATTTTTTAGTATTATCAGTGTTGTTATAAATAGTTTCCACAAAAAAATTAAGCAGCACAGCTGTAATACATTTTTGATGAATATAAAGTTCAAAAGAACAGCATTTATTTAAAATAGAAATCTTTTATTAGATCATAAATGTATTCATTGTCACTTTTGATCAATTTAATGCATCCTTGCAATCAATGCAATCATATCGATTTAATGCAATCAGTCAATCAACCCTATTGACCCCAAACTTTAGAAAGGTAGAGTAAGTGTAAAACTTCTGGTTATACTTATGAATTTTTTCTGCATTTGAGTTTTTCCAGTAGGATCTTTCATTAGCAGGACTCATGATTCAAAATGCAAAGAACAGTTTGGATATGTGACATGAATGGTTCTGTGACTTAAGGCAAAGGCTAATCTGAATTACATACACTCTTGTTGGCCTGTTCTTTGAATTGTGGTTCAGTAATTATGGGTGGAATTGGCCTTAAAACGGTTTATACTAACTTTAAATATTGATCACTGTGACTCAGTGAGTGAACAGAAAATTCTGTGAACCAAATCCATGAACGTTTAACCTTTAGTAATGCTACTTAAGAGGCAGTTATTATGCCAGATATAATGCCATTCTGGCCTGCATTCACTTTTCAGGACATATTGACTAACAAAACCAGAATCAACAATGATACAGTCTCTTATATGAAACTAAATATCAACTATATGTTGCTTCAAATGTATTTGTATATTAATACAACATGAAGAAGAAGCCAAAATGAATGTAAAACCATGTTTATGTAAATTTGTATATTTCATGTAAATTAGTGGGATTTCATCGCTCTTTATTGGCTAAGTATATGAATATCTGGTGCCAATTAACTTTTCCACTGCTATGAAGAAGCCAAAATAAGAGTGGCTTTGAAAATGTGTGGTTAATTAGATAATAATGGCCTCATCTATTAGTAGCAAATCATGGTTTGGCCTGGGCTGGACATTTTAATGAAAAGTTGAAATGGGTCGCCCCTTAGGGCAACGGGTGTCCAAATCTGCTCTGCCGGTCGTCATTTATCACTGTAGTACTCTGCAGACACCTTTACTCGTTAAAACAACTAATTCTGCCAGGCTGAAATGGAACTATTTAGTCTATACTCTTGTAAGCAGTGACCCTTGCGTTTTTAACACACCAAGATACCTTGACGATTTCCAGAAGCTTCTCTCCCTCGTGCAACCTTGGAAAAACGCTTGTCAATCCTTGATAAAGTGCTTAAATAAAATCATTATTTGACTTTATTGATGTTTTTTTGTCCCCATGCAAGGCTCAATAGGTTATTGTGGATTCTGCCAAATGGGTCTGGGAGAAATCATTAGAGTGGGCTGATGTGATTTACGTCCTTGGTAGCGAGGGGCACCTAAATGATCTGCCTCTCAATCGGCATCATCAATCATGTGGAACCAGCAGGCACCTCAGGCAGCCGGAGCTGGCGTTGTGTAGGGTGGGACAGATATGTGTGTGCAGTTGAGGGGTTTGATGACAAATATGAATGTTTAGGTTTGTGGGGCAAGACTGGCAGCATATTTGGCATCGCCCATGTTTGTGTGCGTGTATTGTCTTTGGCGGAGCTCCATCTTGGCTTGTTGTTAATATATGGGAACTGACTTCCTTAAAAACACATCATAGCTCCAGTACCAATGCATCACTGCATCAGCAATTAATTCCAGTTTATTTTGTAAACAGGATCTCTGAGTTCTACTTTTGCTGAGTTTTTACATCCTGCAACTTCATCAGCATCGTGACCTCTGACTAGTAAATTGATGGAAGCCAATAGAATAAACAACAAAAGTGCATCAGCGCCAGCAAACAGCAACATAATCGCTGCAGTCCATCACAGGTTTACAAAGACAAGCAGGTAACACTTTACAATAATGTTGTATTTGTTAACATTACTTAACGCAATAGAAATAATGAATGCTTTTAATGCATTTGTCAGTATTGGTTAGCGTTAATTTCAGTATTTACACTACACTACAACATTTTTTTTTTTTTTAAATTGGAGTATGTTGCACAAGAAAATACTATTTCAGTCTTTCTACTTCAAAATTTCATGTTTGTTTATTTGGTACTTGCAATTTATTTGTATGATTTACAAGCAATTTCTGAGTGAGAACTTTCAAATTTGTTCAGTGTACTAATACAATTTAAAAATTTCAAATAGTAGAAATTAACAACAGTTAATTTATCATAAGGACAAAAACCATTATCAGTTATCAGTGAATAATAGTATTATTATAAATTAGCATTAAAACCTAGACAAATAAATGGTGTATAAAATTGTTCATTGCTAGAATTGAATTGAACCTGAATTGAAATCCATATAAATAGGACACAATGTATGGTTTTAATATGAAGGAATGTTCCGTATTTATTTTTTTACAGTTCTTTTGAATTTTGCACTTCATGGTGTTGTGTTTCAGGGATAAAGGAAACATGTCTGTAGTGTAAAGTGTAAATATCCTTGACTACATAGATAAAGGTCTTCCAGTGAGACTCTGATAGGTAAAAACAAACTGATGTTCATAGAATTTTATTTCGTCAAAAGAAAATAAAGGAGATGCTCTGAAATAAAATGGCATCCATCGCACAGGTTGGATGTAAATAAAATCAAATGGTTCATTAGTAAACAAACATCATGACCTCATGGGCATATTTAATTTGAGAGCTGCCATTGGGGTGAATATTGTCATTGAAAAATCACTTAAATTCATCTATTCATCTCACAAAGTTATTAAATGGCTGCAGAAGACTTGGAATAGCACACAGGTTGTATGGACTACTTTTATAATGCCTTTTTGTATCTTGACAACCTGTGTTCCCCATGAATTGTTGTTGTATGGGAAATATCTTACTAAGTGGTGTCCAAATGTTCTCCAGGCCTTGTCGGGATGGTTATTTTGAGCTGTCTGTGGTGCTGATGTCAGTGGGATCCGTTGATGGTGATGACTGGACAGCTCTGGAAAGTCAAAAACATTGCTACATCCATAAATAAATCTTGGGGCCAAATACCTTGTTGTTGGTCAAATGACTGAGCTGGATATCTCAGCAAGAATACAGGCCTAACAAATTTATTATTAAACTGCAGATTTAGGATTACAGGAAATTTATAATGTAGATTAAAATCATGAAGCGTATTCATCCTATTGGTACAATCACCAGTGTTAAGAGGACCCGAGAGAACCAGCTATATAATATAAAGCAGTTTGCGTCACGTGACATGTGCATGATGTCTATAATTTAATAATATTGAAGCAGTACCATCTCAGATAAATCTTTGTAATAATGTCACACGCAATTGTGAAAACCTTGTTCATCTCTCTTTTACAGGCAGCGTGACAGTGACTTGTGAATAACGTGACCCTAATAACGTGCGTAAAAAAGTGGCATGAAATCGCTCGAGCATTCTAATTAATAAAAGCCCTAAACCTGATAAACTGCAGCTTAATGATTACACGAATAATTACGGAAGGCTGATAAAAGACAACACGGTGCTGCACGGACCTGATAACCCTTTAAACAAGCCGTCTTTATCCTCACCGGCGTGCTCTCTATATTAACTGCGTGAAATATCACATGAAAAGAAAGGAAAGGAGGGGAGTGGTGGAATTAGCTGGGTTGTATAAGCAATTATAGGGGCATGGTATGTAGCTAAGCACACTAATAGGTATGTAGAGGAGGCATTATTCAATTAAAGTGGCAGGATACAGTGCAAAGGAACAGAGATGCGTTGACAGCGCCGGTGTCTTCTCCTTATGAAACAACCTATTTAAGCTAAATCAACTCCCACTTAAGAACAGCCGTAATAAGCACGGAGGAGACGCGCGGTGGCCCGCGGGGCCCCATCCGTCATGCTGTAATGCCCAATCAAAATGAGTGATGACACCTTGCGCTGTGCCTGCCGCATCCCCTTCTGTAGCATTACCCTGCTCTTTCTCTGCATCCAGTTCCTGCTTGAACGCCGAACATGCTCTCAGAAGTCAGTGCCGGGTCCCAAGTGAAAATGTGTTTGCTCACATGAGTCAGCAACTCTACTCTATAAATGCGGCTTACATGCTGAAACCGTTGGTCATCTCTTTTAAGGAATGCTGTGTATCACTGGTTATATAAAGCCGGTGTATTTCTATGACTGTATTGTGACACAAAACGCGTTCTGCTAGGCTTTAATTTGCTTTTGAGGAAGAAGATAGGCTAATATTAATTCACTTATATTTTGGACACAGCATGACATAGTACTTTGTCTTTTTTTGCTGTGCCAATGAATATAGTTCTGAATAAAGCCAAGGCTGATTCAAGTGTTCGTGTTTCGTTCTTAATGAATCAATGTTTTTGAACGAATCTCAGGTCTCAAAAAGACTTGTTTACTTCCTGAATAAATCCTTGTTTTTGAAAGAATCATTTCAATGATTGATTGAGTGAAATACTCATGACAACAGTCACTTGATCACTTCTGAATTAATACTTTTTTTAACAAATTGGTTAAATGTATAATGATTCAATGAATCACTCATAAAGTGAGTCTCTTGTTTCATTCTGAAGGCAGCTGACTTGTTGCCTCGCTGCCCTATCAGGCAATGACAGTGTTTGGTACATCCCGAAACTGATTTCGGACCAAATTCTGATGCTGCTTAATAGTTCATCAAAATAGAGGAAGCTTTGGTGATAACTGAGTGAATATTTAATTGCTACAGAACTAATTTCTTGCTTGAATCAAAAATAAAAAAATTGGTCAAAGATGTACATTTATACACAAATTGACCACCAACCACAACTTTCAAATGCCATCTTTATTCTTTTAGCTCAGCTATCACGAAATGGAATGCACAGGATTGTGGGGTATTATAGGCAGTGAAGGATACATCTATGCTTCATAAAATTGGCCAGATAAAGGTATCTCAGTAGACAGGATGTGACTCATTGGAAAGCGATAGATTTTGAATGTGCATTGTTGCCTTCTTACCTCTGTATGCTGCTTGCAGAGGCAGCATTTTTCAGGTTTCGGATTCAGCCACTGTTTTTAAATGAATCGTTTGAGTGAACGATTCAGTGAATCACTCATAAAGACCTCTTTACTTCCTGAATGAATCAGTGTTTTAAATAAATGCTTTTAATGGATGATTCAATGACTCACTCATAAACACAGTCACTTGTTCCCACCTACTGGTGTAACCATGTGACCTGTCACTGAAAAATCCCCGCCACTAATACACAAACTGACAGCCTGTCCAGAACATGCAAAATCTTTTGTATAATTCAAATACATTTTAATAATGAAAAAGAAAAACATTACCAAAACAAAATATTTCTAATTAAATCAGACATGACAAAGCAGCAGATGTGAAATAAAGCTCATATTGGGTGTTTGAAGAAGATTCAAAGAACTGTTTTACTTCTCTCATTTTCTAGTTTGTTTTTGCCTTTTCCCCCACCCCCTGCCTCCTCTCTTTTTCTCCCTCCTTCTTTCTTTCTTTCTCCTCATCAGTGCGTTGTGCTCAGTAATGACTCCCACTGTGGCAGCGGTGTCCCTTTAAGGCTGGGCCCCCCTCCCCATGCATTATTCATCAAAATCAAATGAGGGAACAACAGGAGCAAGAAACATGGTGCATGCCACTTCCTCCTCAACTCCCCAAGGTGCCCCCAGCCTGCTGGCCCATCTCTCCCCCTCTCTCCACCCTGGCCTCAGGGTTTTGGGGACCAACTTGGCACCCCTGGTTAACTCTATGGACAAGACTTTTCTCTAGCTCCCCTGCCCTCTTCTTCCTTATCTGTTGCACACCTCAAAGGTGCACTTTTCCTCATTAAAACGTTTTACAGATAAAGAAATTAATAGCACTTAAAAATCATGTACATATGAGCTGAAGACTCATATCGGTAAGCGTTTTTATTTTACATGGAGTGGGGCGCATAATGGGGGCTTACATTTTCAATCACATGACCAGTTGAATACTATTCAATACATTTGCTTGTGGAATAAATGAATTATAACAGCTATATCGTTTAACACTGAGCTCATCACACTTGCCTCTAACTTTCTTATATTCATATTTCATAGATATGCCTGCCTGCTGATTTAAGTATGATGTGCTTTGGGTTTAAACCATGTGACAACCAAGTGCGTATGTGATATTGGACATCGAGATTTGAGGGTAAGCCATGTCTTTTTCTTTTTTTTTAATAATGTTTGGCCTCAAGCGCAAAGGGCAACTCAATAAAGTGAGCACATATTTACATCTTTATCCATATCTGCTCATACTGTTGCCCTAAGTATTGCATTGAAAGTGAGTTGAAAGTGCTGTTAGTGACGTCACACATCTTTCACACACACAAAACTGTACGTAGATCTTAGAAGAGCTGCTAATATTTGCATAAACACAGGAGGGGGTTGATAGACTATCCTGGTGCTGTTGCACAATGCCGGTACATTGATTACTTCAGAGAGAGAGCGAAAAAGGGAGGGAGGGATGATTTGATGAGTGTAGTTCTTGTATCCCCTGCTGTTAAAGGCTGGTATGAGAGCTGAACATTACCACCTGGGGCAACCCGAGTCCTTCTTCTAATACAATCAATTCAGTCTGCTGCTCTAATCTAAATTTACCTACACCTTTAACAACTTTAACTGTGTTCAGACTCTTTTCAAGACAATGCTCTTTACACTTAGCTATTTAACTTGTGTGTACTGATATCTTTTATGCGTATATGTTCTTAGATTCATACATTTTCAGAAGAAATGGTGAGTGCTGCTTACCTGCAAAAGGCGGCACAATGCTAGGATGTTTTGGATGGTTGTTAGGGTGTTGTTAGGCCATGGTTGCTAGGGTGTTCTGAGTGGTTGTTAGGCTGTTACTATGTAGCTTCTTTGGTGTTCTGAGTGTTTCTTTTTTTAATATATATATACATTTTTTTATAACTTTTCTTTGAAATTGTATTTATGCTAGTATTCACTCTATCTTTGTTAAGTTTTACTGTTTTTTTTCTTTCTTGTTTCAGTTTTTTTCTCTTTTTAGCATTTTAGGACCTCCAAAGTTGTTGTTAACGGGTATCATTTAAATCTTTAAACGTTTAAAATCATTAAGTTTCTCAACCCAGTCTAGTTTTATGTTATTTTATCTACTGGCATGTTTAATGGAGATGGTTGTAAAGGTTTTAAGTTTTATGGTTTTAAGGTTTACATTTTTTTTTTTAAAACACTAGTTGTTAGGTCATTGCTAGGTGATTGTGATGGTGTTCTGTGTGGTTGTTAGGGATTTGCTATGCAGCTGCTAGGGTGTTCTGTTTTTTTCTTCTTCATGTTGCTGTGGTCTTCCAGCCTATTATTAGGCTGCTGAATTTTAGGACTTAAATTAAACAATTTGTTCAGATGTTTGAGTCTGAGTATGAGCAGTAGTACAGATGCTTGTCCACTAATTTGTTTTCCAACTATTTTCCAGGTGTTAAATTCAAGACAAGCCAAACTAGAACTGTCACAGGCTCCTCACCTGAGTTAAATGATCTGGGTCACAGGCTGGGTTACGCGTCCTTGCAGATAGAGCGCTGTATATGCAGCCCCATCGGCAGGGTGAGGGCTATAAATGGAGCAGAATTGGGTTAAGATGATGACAGTGGCTTAGACTGACTGATGTGATGGGTCTGTCAGCAGGCTAATCTGACTCTAATGGGTCTGACCTGTACAGGACCCAGCTGGCCCCCAGGACTCCCCTGATTGGCTCTATTTATTATAGACTAGAGGACCCAGGGACGGCTTGCATAGTCATTCCACTTTCAGTTCCAATTCCTGGAGTCCTGATGAGCTCTGCCCCCTCCGCCTCCTCGTTTCTCCTTCCCTCTTCTCTCTTCCGCACCTTTCTCATCATCTTTTGTTTCTTCCTAATGGTTCAATTAAAGAGGTTAATTCCGAGATGGCCCTCCTCAAATCAGCTCTCATCACCTTCCCCTCTTCAGCCTCCTGACCGCCGCACCCAGCCCGCATTTATTATTCATCCCAATCAAATAAGAACAAAGGCGGGCTGGAGCAAGCTGCTTTTCCCCCCACACCCCCTTCATCCCGCCATCTCTCTTCTCCGCTCTTTCCTCTCCTCTTTGGAAGAATTGCCTTTTATTGAGTGAGTCGGCACGCACTCTCGCTCTTGCATACACACACACACACATACACGCGCACCCCGGACCCCCCAGCTTCCCACAGCCCGTCCCTTTCCTGGAAAATGAGCAATTCTCTCATTGTAATAACGCGCTTCTGTCATCGGCCCATTATCGGCATGATAAAAGATGAAATATTCGCGGCGGCTGGCCTCCTAACCTGATCTGGGCGCGATATTGGAGCTTTGGAAAATGAGTTTTATCTGCTTTAATATACTCCTTGGCAGACTGACCCTTGAAATTAAACATTATTACAGAGCGGATATTTAAAAAACCGGGGCCACAAATTACATCAAAATGAAAATATTAAGGAACATTAGGAATATATCAAGTGGCGCCGAGCTAGATGTGGGGAGAGGTGGCTGGGGCGCAGAAGCATCACCAGTGTCACAGCAACGGGAGAGGGGAAATAATAACAATTCAGCCAGTGCCGCTGTCACAAGTCGGGATAAACTAATTATCCTCACCGACACTCTCATCGCCAGGCTTTATTAGGAGACGAGTATCTTGTAGAAATGTGTGGGTGAGTGCTTTTGTGGAACTCCGTCAGGTGTGGAGTTGTTGACACCCTTTCTGCCTTATCTCTTCCCTTCTTAAAAACTTTCAGACAGACATGAGGTCTTTGTGGTGAGGGTCTGAATTCCCGAGTTTTATCTGTTTGGGTGCTGAAGGACGTAAACAAAGTACATGCCGGTTGGATCCAGAACGCGGGACCAAGTCTTTCTCCAGCCTTCCAGGTGATTTGTCATGTGGTGATGGGATGAAGTGAAATGCAATAAAATCCCGGAGAAAATGCGATTTGAATAGATTTCTGACGGAGAGGCTTCTTCGGGATGTAAGGATAGTGGGATGAGCGAGCGTTTGCCCTGGAGGTCAGAATTAGAAACTTTTAATTTTGGGCAGGCCTGTTTCTTTTTCTCTTATCTCTTGCGGTTGGATCCCCTCGTGTAGCACGTGCCTCTTGGCGTCGCTAGGAAAAACGTTGCGCCAACATTGAATGAGTATTCCGCACTGCCATCTTGGGATGCTTTGCATACTGACAGGCACATGAACGCAAATATACATGCATGCTTCTAGTCCAAAAAGAAAAAAAAGCCTGGATTTGGTTGTTATCATTGCCAAAATGCCAAGTAAACATCGCAGAGATGTTTCACGAGGGTTTGGAGAGCAAATCGTTATCAGGCCAAGACAACCTGCCATCGAGCCCGTCAGGTGAGTGATATGTTGAGGATCTTCCCTCAGTGAGTGATCGCAGAATGCATGGGAGAGCCTGTGATAAGGAGAGGGACAAAATTAGCATTCATTCTAACCAGGGAGAGAAAAATAAAACAGAGAGACCAAATGACTAACTGAAGGAAGACTAACCGCAGGGGTTTGCGACTGGAAGGGGGGAAAAGCAGTGGAGAAAAATGGATCTCCTTTCCTCCCACTCTTTTTCTTTTTTCTCTCTCTTTCTCTACCCCGCTCAGGCACTTGATTCATTATGCTGATATACACAGTATTTGCTTCCTGAACGGGGCTCCTTCTTTCCCTCCCCACTCTTATAAAGACACACACACACATACACACATACAAAATAGGTGCCGGTGCCATAAATATAGCAAATGACAGAGCCTAGCAGCAGAGCAAGGTCAGCCACGGCCCCTGATGACAGTGCTGTGAGCACCGCAGTGCATTCTTGTTAGAAATACACACAGATAGCTCATTAGCAAGGGCCCCTGAGGCCCCCAACCTCTTGTACTCACACACACACACACACACACATATAAAATGTAATATATACTTCAGTTCTGTAAATAAACAAACTTATCCTTACGCATACAGCAACATAACCACACGACAAAGCAATATGCATAAAGTAAAGCCACAACTCACATTAATGACTTAATGGCTTGTGCAGACTGACTTTGTTTGAGCGAGACAGAGGGAGAGAGAGAATCCGAGAGTTTTGACTCGACACGGCCACCGCTGTCACTAAGCTTTTCTCTGTGAGGGTGTCATGTTTACATTGGCACCCAAATACCCTGAAAGGCATTATGTCAGCACACTAATACACAGATGCAAACACATTTCTCACTGTCACGGATATGCCTTCCGGCTGGCTGCCTTTTATTTACCTTTTTCTCCAAGACACTCACATAAAGGTGTGCATGCACACATCATTTGTGATTTTTTCCCTTGAACTTTGTAAATCGGTTGTGAATCAAAGCTATCACATTGAACAGCAAGTTACAAAATCAGCATCTTTTTTTATGCACGCAGAGAAATGTGCAGTTAAATTTGGGAAACAAAGTTCTGATTTTTAAGTTCACCCTAAATTCAGACAAATTTACTCACTCTCATTTTGTTCTTCAAATGAAACACCTGTTAGACTTTATGTTAATTTCCATGTAATAAAGGTGAAAGGTGACTAGGAGCTGTCAAACTCCATAAATACAAATTCAAATGAAAAAAAAGTGATAAAGTTAAAAAAAGTGTTAAAAGTGATTCATGCGACTCATATGCTATATTCTCAGTATTCCGAAGTCATACAATAAGCATATGAAAACCTGAGTAAGATTTGAGTGCAACTTTAATTAATTAATTAATTAATTTATTTATTTTGCCTCATACAAAGCAATGATATTCAGAAGGTCAGAAGGCTCAGAATATAGAGTACAAGTCGTCTGTATAGTCATTTTGTGAACTTTCTGCTGAAAACATTATGCTAAAGGTCTCTTTTTGTTTTCCACAGAACGAAGAAATTCATGCAAGTTTGGAACAACATGAGAGCGAGTAAATGATTAAATTAAATGTTAGTTTATTTAATAAATAATTTTTTTATTTGATAAATAAAATTTTCTTAATTTAATAAATTAATTAAAATTACGTTTTCTGCAACCTGGTATTTTTTAAAACTCAGGTGCTGCTCAAATGCTAACTTCTCCTATCAGAATCATCAAGGAAACTGATTATGTTTTGAGTCTTTTTTTGCATATCAAACTTTTTTTTTTGTTTGCCTATTTTCATTTCTTCTTTTGATTGTGTTGCACAAGGGCTGCTGTACTGCTAACACACCCGCTGAGCAGCTGCCCTCGGGCCACTTTGGCACTGTGTGCAATGTCGGGCACTGAGATTTTTACTATCTCTTTCACTTTCTCTCTCCCCCTCCCTTTCTCTATGGGTGTCAGTCTGGCCCCTGGCCCGTCAGACAGGCATTGGGGTGTGACGGGCAGCCCAGGCTCCTTCCTCAATCCCCTCCTCTTCTTTATCCTCCTCACCCCACGTGGCCTGGCACCCGTCACTGACCATCCGGCGACTCCTGCTAAATGGTACCTTCCACAAACCCCCTCCTAAAATGTCCTAAACAACTGTGGCCTCCTATTCTTTATCACTGAACAATTGCTTTGGAGATCATGTAGATGAATTGCCTCTTATTTACCTGGGAGCTAGTTAATGTTAGTACTTTAAGAGATTTACAACAAAACAAACAAAATAGCCTTTAATTTTCACCTTGCATTATGTTATAATGTTACATAATTTTGAGGGGAACGACTTACAATGGCATTATCCTTGATTCTTTAGATTTTATCCGTACACTGAATTTGGAGATATAAGTGACAAGAAATTGATTACAAATAGAGAATGGGGATGATTTATCTAACTTTGATCAACTATGGTCATAGATCTCTCAAATTTTAGCACAGTTGTCTATTATAAATATCAATAATTTTATGTGATTAAGTGACTTATAAGTGAGCATCTGAATATTGCTTAGGAATATAAGGAGTTTATTTGCAAATGCAACAAGCCTTCACAATGTCTGCTGAAGCAACCCTGTCTGTCTTTCATCTTTAATATCTACTTATGATGAAAATCAAGAATATACCAAAAAACTTATGTATGGTTTCAAATGAGTATTACAACTTTCCCCACTCCTTTCTAGTATTTATTGCTGACTGTGATAGAATAATGGTATAAAATTTAAACAAATAAAATGGATTCAAATGTATCTGAAAGGCAATTTTTTTCTCCTAAGATAAGCTGCAATACTAATACTATATATAAATTATACACTGCTGTTCAAAAGTTTGGGGTCAATAAGATTTTTTTAAAGAATTTAATACTTTTAATTAACAAGGATGCAATAAATTGAAAAAGTGACAATAAATGCATTTGTATTACAAAGGATTTATATTTTAATGTTCATTTAAACTTTTTATTCATACAAAATCCTGGAAAAAAAAAACACACATTAAAAGAGCACAACTGTTTTGAACATTGATAATAAGAATAAATGTTTCTTGAGCACCAATCTGTCAGGGAGTCATCACAGTCACTTCAGTCACCATCCAGGATAATTACCCGATCACAGTCACAGTCAGAGTTCTGATCACCCGCACCTGCTGTCACCAATCAAGCCACACTACAAATACACACACAGCACAGCCACTCACTGTCCGGTCTACCGTTCACTCCTACGAACTACTCTGGACTCTCTCTGCCAAACGACTCACCCCTTCTGAACGTGCTCGCCGTCTCACGGCAGGTGTATGCCTTTACTGCGCGGCGGCGGATCATTACCTTCAGACCTGCCCGCACTTATCTGTTGTGTCTGGCCTTGCTTTGTGACACAATCAACTTTGTAAAATTTATTGAAAGAGAAAACGGTTTAAATTATAATATTATTTCACAATATTATGTTTTTACTGTATTTTTATCATATAAATGTATCCTTGGTGATCATAAGAGACTACTTTGAAAAGCATTAAAAACTCTTAGTAGGTATCTGCCTTTTTACTACAATTTTACTTACTTCAAAGGGGTCTTAAAACAATTGTGGCTGTTAAGAATGTTATCATCAACATGATTACCAGCGTCCTTTGTATTTTCTCTCTTATTAACTCTTTTTTTTTTTTATTATTATTGTTCTGTATTGCAAAGTAGGCTACCACAGTACCTGTGTACACATCTTCCTCTGCCAGTTTCACTTCACAATCCCACATTCCCCAGACTATGGGTGAAGGTGGAACTCTCTGTCGTTCCCTGGGAGGGTGATGCGATAGGGGTGACAGTGTTTTGGAAGGAGGAGATTGTTACTGTGTGTGTGTGTGTGCCCCGCTCTTTCTTTAGCCCCATGGAGATGCATCGTCAGGGTCAGGGGATATAGAGAGATGAACACAGGGAGGCCACACTCCACAACTTGAAAGGAATTCTAATGAAGCCAGGCAGTCGTGTAGCCTATTCCCCCGACAACAGGCCTCAAACAAATAGCTGCATTTGATGTCCCTCATTTTATAGTTTGGAAAATTGCATGTTTGTTTGTGAGTGAGTGTGTGTGTGTTTATTTTGCGTTTCGTTGTTTGTGTGTTCATTTGGAGTTTCTATGAAACTGGAGCAACACACCAGATGATAATGAGCTTTTAAAACGTACATTGAGATAATTTCTTCTACTCTTATGCATTTGAGATCTAATTCATCTATAGAACATGTTTTTCTTTTTAATCACATTTGTAGAAACATGATAGGTAACAAAAGAGGATTGCATGTAATTATTAAGAATGACTGATTTATCTTTGATACACCAATGGCACACACTTTTTCAATCATTAGCACAAGTTGTGCAGTCTCAGTTTTGTCTCCAAATTCTGTGAAAAGACACAATACCGCACAAAAGTCAAACTAAAATATGACAACTTAGACTTAGTATAAAAGGCGGCTCTGATGCCTGTATGCTGCAACCTTAAACTTGTTGTTGCCATAAATTTATTTTACGTATATTCATATTAACACATTTAAAATTTCATATTTTCATTAATTTCGTATTTAAAGCATTAATTTCATACATGCAGCATTAAACAGTCTGCAATTCCAGGCAATTTCATAGGCCTATGCAAATTCGTCGTTGTCTTTGTAGTGTAAAGATGATTTTTACTTTTTTATATACACCTAATGTCATCCTGTATAAATAGGAATAGTTTGCTCCTAAATTCGAACTGTTGCTTTGTTTGAAACAACATCTTGTGAAGACTGTCAAGGGAAGGGAGTCATGATGTAGTGCATAGGAAACTTTCTCACATTTAATACATAGGCCTACCTTATAACTTAAAAGGGCATAAAAAGAATACAATAAAAGACTCTATGGTCTCTTTTTACCCTATTCCATTAATATTAATACCAATATTCAACACCCCCATGTTTACCCCCATTTTTTGTTTCTTTGACAACCTAGGGGTGCGTGTAGAACAGCTCGTATGGAGCGAGATGTCTTTCATGTTGCAGTCCAGCAGCTTTGGCTTCGCTGGAGCGTGTAGTGGCGTCTCCTCGAGCCTCACTGCGCTCATACAGCCTGAGCTTGTCACTCCACCACAGCTTGTGTAAACAGTAAATAATGAACAAGCACTTTAATACATTATTGAGAAAATCATTTTGAGCTGATCTGGAGCAGAAGGAGTCAGAAAGACACTGCTGCTTAATTCACTGTAATCTGTAATCAGTCGTTCATATTTAAATAAAAGAAAGAGCGCAATACAATAGACTCCAGCAATTTGTGAAACCTCTGTCGTTATTAGGCTACATGTATGTGCGTAAAATGAAAGGGAAATATTGTATTAATAAGTATGCTGTATAAATAATTATTGTGGACATTCTATAGCTTGTAATTCAATAGAATTTTGTTCCCAATTGATTCCGGGGAACAACTATGTGGAAAATCCAGATCTGAATTACGGGGAGTTTGGAAGAATTTCTAATTAAAGCGTAATTACCTAAAGGAAGTCAAAACAAAAGGTTGGGGTGTCGTAGAGTAGGCTATATATTTATTTTGCATAGTATATACACGTTTTAACAACGTTTCTGTAATCAACAAAACGTTTACAAGATCGTGAAATGTAGGCTATGCTAGCTAGCGAATCGCGTTCGCCGATGTTACCATAGCAACAACTAGCTCGCTGTCTGACATCGTTTATCACTTCATTTTACAAATCACAAATATATCACAAAAACTTTTTAATGTCTTAAAATGTATTTATGATAGTTGACGATTGGCTAGACACGCTAGACAACTTATGTCCCGCAAGACGTACTGATTTTGCTTAGAAAATTGTTGACAGAAGTAGTTGATCTTCCCTAAAGTTAATTCGCAGACTGTGGAAAGTGTGTATTTCTTATCTTTGTATATCTACATAGAATCAAATTTACCTTTTTTTTTTTTTTTTTTTAAATATACTTCTGGGACTTGTGCGTGCAGACTACATCATGTAGTTATTGAGAGAAATAATTGTATTGTTTTCATATTCTCCCAGTTGTTAAGTAGCCACTGCTTCATCCCAGCAAACCCCCAGGGCTCCAGTGTAACTCAATTCACCCTGGCTTATTATATTTATAACTAGTATAATATCAGGGACACTCTTTGAGCTTCCCTCGTTTGAAAACATGGACATTTTAAATGTTATGCATGAATTTATTGTAGTAATGAAATGTATTTGTTCAAAATACTTATTTTAAGCATTTAATTAAAAAAAGATAAACATAGGAAACTATATTATTTTCATAATTATTATTTTTTTCTTTGGTGTCTTTGTGGGTCCAGTAGAAGTATAAAGTTTTATGTCCGTGCCTGTCTAGCCAGCTGTGAAATTTCTAGTTTATTTTATATATGTAAATGAAAAGCATGTGTGGATGTTATAAATCAAATTAAACAAGAGTAATGCTAATGTGATTTATAAAGTAATGCTCTTCTAAACATTTAAAGTAGTTTAGAAATTCCGCTTATTTCTAAACGTATAAATTAATGTCAAGCACAGAGTGCTGCTGTTACAATTGCTGTTCCATTGGTTAGAACACCAATTGAAAACATGGACATTTTAAATGTTATGCATGAATTTATTGTAGTAATGAAATGTATTTGTTCAAAATACTTATTTTAAGCATTTAATTAAAAAAAGATAAACATATAGGAAACTATATTATTTTCATAATTATTATTATTTTTTTGGTGTCTTTGTGGGTCCAGTAGAAGTATAAAGTTTTATGTCCGTGCCTGTCTAGCCAGCTGTGAAATTTCTGGTTTATTTTATATATGTAAATGAAAAGCATGTGTGGATGTCATAAATCAAATTAAACAAGAGAACCTGCTGATGAAGATAATAACAGGTCTGTCATTTAACATCAATTAACATGATCACAAATGACATTTACAAGCTAAAAGTTTACCTATTTACCTTAAAATTGTGTTTTTTTTTTTTTGGTCTTTTAATCCTTTACATAATTATTTTTTTATAGACTTACAACTTCAACTGTCACCTCAGGACACTGATTCATGATGGTGATTTCATCCAATGTTACTAGTACTAGTTAGTTAAACTGATGACGTTACAACACTCCCCGGCTACTTTATGTGGTAAATAATGGCTTGTCTGTTTTCCCCAACCAAACCAAATATAATATTTAATATGACTAATTCAACCTGCTTATATAGGGTTATGCTAACGAAAGTCATTTTTTTAAAGGTCAGGTCAGGTAGATCAGTAGATCTTTACGGTTAAAATTACACTATACATTATAGTTCCAGTTAAACAACCATGTTTCAGAACCCAAGTGATTCAGTTCAAGGTGAGTTTAGTGCTAGTCTCAGAACAGGGGCCCTCCGTCTGCTGCACATGTGAGGGTTGATTCACCCAAACCGAGACAATAGAGGGACGGAAGGGGACAATGAGGGAGAGCCACTGAAAAGGGAACGGCTGGGGTGCAGGGGCACAGACGACAGGAGAGA
>NW_015665016.1:282959-283812 GCF_001515625.1 Sinocyclocheilus rhinocerous
GATCGGGGTTAGTATGTGTGTTTATGCGTGTGTGTGTGTCTGCGTGTGTGTGTGTGTGTATATGCGAGGGGACTCGGTCACGCCCTTCTCTTCACACTCTGCTGCCTCATTATTGACGGGCTGAACTGATACCCCAACAATGAGCCCCGGCTCCCACAGATGTCACGGAGACCAAGCGACCCCCTGACATATTTACCCACGCACCCTAACACTGGCTTTCTCTCTCTTTCTCTATCTCTCCCACTCACACACTGTGTGGACACCAACTGCTGGTATTTTGCACATATGCGCACCCACACAGGACAGAGCAGGGCTCTGGGTGAAAAGGATCCTGGCGCAGGGGGTGATATCATGACTGAAATCAATAAAAGAGAAGTCATGCAAGTATAACAAAACCATTACTCTTTGGGAGCCTATGTGTGTGCGCACGTGTTTGAACGACAGCTGTCATCTTTAAATTTATCTGCTCTTCCTTCCCTAATGAAGCCCCTGACATCAGAAGCCTCTCGTTTTAGGCTTGAAAGATAAATTGACAGAGGTGTTGTTTTGACTGACTAATAAATGAGATAAATGTGTAGTCTATATTTCAATATCCGAGAGTGCTGCAGTCATGTTGGATAGAAACTGATGATGTTCTCTGTTAAGAAAAATGTTCTTAAAAAGACGCTTGACTTGAAATGACATGTTCTATGTAATATATATATATATATATATATATATATATTAGTGCTGTCAAATCGATTAATCACGATTAATCGTAATTAATCGCATCCAAAATAAAAGTTTGTGTTCACATAATGTACAGGTGCATCTCAATAAATTAGAATGTCGTGGAAAAGTTAATTTATTTCAG
>NW_015665016.1:283900-288244 GCF_001515625.1 Sinocyclocheilus rhinocerous
CTGAAATAAATGAACTTTTCCACGACATTCTAATTTATTGAGATGCACCTGTATATGTGAGTACTGTGTATATTTATATGTATATATAAATGCACTCACATACATATATATATTTAGGAAATATTTACACACACACACACACACACACACACTTTTAATATTTTTTTAAGTGTAATTTATTCCTGTGATGGCAAAGCTGAATTTTCAGCATGCTGAAAAAATCGATATGCCTTTGCTATCACTTTGGAACAATTTAATGCATCCTTTCTAGATAAAAGTATCAAACAAAACCCAACTTGATGACTCAAACCTTTTAAAAAAGTAGGATAAAAATAAAATAAATAAATAAATAAATCCTTGCGGTATTAAACTCAAAATGATATGACAATTGAAAGTTATTAAAAATGAATTAATAACAGGTTAAAAATAATACCAGTACTCAAGAGCTATACATTTTGGTTTAATACAGTCTTAAAAACTTTTCAGGAGTGGGACCACAAATCTGTCGTACTGCTCTTCAGAGAGCCGATTCTGCATAATGAACCTATGACATCAGACTTTTCCTGGAGATCAGCAGGTTCAGGAATTGCTCCCTGTCCACTGCAGAGTGTTCTTGCCCAGGTTGCCTGTGCACAACAGCCCTGATGCTGTTGTAAAAATATTTTTTAAAAGATAGCCCCCTCTGGACTGTGGCACCTGGAGTTGAGGTGGGATTTGGATGCATTCTTTGATGGTGTCTTAAAAAAAAGGAAACTGGTCATTGCAAGCTCAATGAATCTTTGAATAATTCTGCTATGCTTTTTCTAAAATGCTATGTTATTCCCAAACTCAGCTCAATAGCTTTGGGCGATAACCTGCATCCACCAGAGACTTTGGCAAACCTCATGCATGGTGTGCATAATTAAATTTAATAGATGAATTAGACTGACTGCTACCATGTGGTTATTTAATTATTTAATTATTGAAATCTGGTTTCATGTTGCATGTGCAAACTACAAAATTCTGATTAAAAAAACATTATTTTAATCCTTTCAAAAATGTTTATAATTGTAGAATGAAAAAATTATCAACAGACAGTCTAATTCTGAGGTAATGATCAAAAGCATTCCTGTTATCGCTCTCTTTTTCCTCGGGCCTGTACTTGCAAGCCTCCCTTTGTTTTTTCATGGACTGTTTAAAGATTTAGTGAGGCCCGCAAACTACTACCTTTAATGACCAATTAACAGTAGTAAAGCTGTGTGTGCGGCAAACTCCACATTTCGCAGAGGGTTTGTTTAAGTCAACAACAACGCGGCGCTGCTAACGGTGTGGCTGCTGCCTCTCGTTACTGGCGCTTCGCCTTTAAACACCTCTCTCCTGTGCTTATTAAAATCTGTGCAAACACGTGCAACCAGTGCTGAAACAGCCTTGAGAGAGAGAGAGAGAGAGAGAGAGAGAGAGAGGGGGACTATTTCAAATGTGCAAAGGAGGGAGTGCGTGTATAAAGTTGGTAAAATTGTGTTAAAGTTGGTTTATATGAGTAAAGGCAGGTTATTAGCATGGCTCAATAATGTAGCTGCGGGGCAGGACACGGCTAGTCAAGGCCACAGTGTTTCCTGGGCTCCTCATTTAGTTTTAGTGAGTTTGTAGGTGCTGCCCAGGTCCCTGAAATGCTCCAGACCTGGTTATCTATGAATTGCTAATGAGCAGAAACTTATACAGACCTTCAAAATACTTACAGAAACAAGCACAGCTTGCTAAATATCGACCAAGCCAAGTGGCTTAGTAGTATATACAGTATATACTGTATATATATATATATATGTATATATATATACTTTAAGACTCTCATTGGTGCCCTCTCAAAAAAAGGTACATGACGCCCCTGCACACACAAAAGGCCGCAGACAAAAATAAAACCCCATCCGTGTAAAGAACAGCACTCAGATCAAAGAATAGCTAGAGTGTGAACATTGTACTTCCCATGGCATTCACACATTGTTCCATCCATAGGTTTACATGCACTGCTATTATAAGCTCAGTAAACCAAACACACTCTGCAGCTGATCAAGCAATGAAAAGTATGTATACCCACATCTCTACACTGCATTTGAATGTAATCAACTGCAAAAAGAATCGCTAGACAACTAACAGGGCAGTTCACAACACAGTTTTGAATGAACAGAGAGACTATAGAGAACACAAGCCAAGAAAACCCAAAGTGCTAATCAGGATTTACCCTTTGTTTTTAGTGAAGCAGAAGAAAGACAAATAAGATGAAGTGTTTTCACTTTTCACCAGATTGTAGCTGGGGTATTTAGCATAATATTGAAGCGTTATCACACAAGGAGAGAAAGGTATTATGTACAGATTTGTTAGCACATATTTGATCGTTATTAAACATGTAAGCATCACACAGGTTTAGCACAGACGAGGAAGAAAGGGAGGAGGAGAATTACTGAAAAGAAGAGACTTGATAGATATTGCTGCTTTGTTTGTAATCTAGCAGTGAGGAGGTGTTCACATTGAGCTGCTGTACTGCCAGTGCTGAGCACACATTTATGTGCTTGATTGTATGCAAGAGGTTTGAAAATGGTACATTTTTACATTATGATTGTTTTCATATCTGTCGCTCCCTCACTATAAAAAGGTTTCTTAAATCATGTAAATAATGACGAAAAACAGATGTTCTTACTGTAGTTTACTGATTATTCTTAAGTTCTAACAATTATTATTATTATTATTTTAAATATACCTGCACTGAATTTTTTGCAGGTACAATTTAACACAATTTAATCCTTGTAATTAAAGGCTGTGTCTATTGTCTCAGAATTATTTAATCTAAATAGGTAATTGTTGTAATGAAGGCAGATTTTAAACCATTACAACTGGACATTTTAAATTCAGTGAAGGTATTTACTTAAAGGGGTCATATGATGCTGCTAAAAAGAACATTATTTTGTGTATTTGGTGTAATGAAATGTGTTTATGCGGTTTAAAGTTAAAAAAACACATTATTTTCCAGAAAGGAAAAATTGAAATTGCATCATATGACCCCTTTAAAGTAATTAAGTAGATGAATTAATCTATAAAGCCATATTTAATTAATTAATTAATTAATTTATTTATTTACACACACACTACATATCATCACTCCAACTATTTATTTATTTATTTAACACTACATCTAAATCACAAATCACTCAGCAGCATTTTGAAGCATGCAGGTGTAATTTATAAACCCACGCTTTGTGTTATTTCATTTTCAAATTTAGCAGAGCCAAGAAAGGCTATACATGTCATATAAGAGTGGTTTATCTCCGCTAATAGTGCTCACTGACTTTCAGTCCACAGCAGAACAGATCATACTAGAGACCTGTAAGCTGAACGCACTGTTTTCTTTTGTGAATCGTGGATTACAGTCATGTCTCTATAGGCTTACTCACAGAAGTCCATGTATGCTGCTCATGCTTCACAGCTTAAATCCAGTGCCTGTGTATCAGTTTACGACAGAAAGCAATGTAAGCTTATTTTCTGCTGAAGTGTACATGGATGCTCAGGCTAGGGTGGATTTGAATATGTTAGATGAGAATAGATGGACCCAGACTGCAGTTACAGCTTTTGGAACTGGTTTGCAAATACTCGTTTGGTTTACACTGAGAATAATCAATCTACCTGAATGATTCAACTTCAAGAATAACATTAAAGGAATAGTTCACCCAAAAAAGAAAATGTGTCAAAAAATCATTCAAGATGTAGATGAGTTTGTTTCCTCATCTGAACTGATTTGAGAAATTTAGCATTCCAAAACCGTTCTAAACAAAGATGCAAGAGAACAACAGGGATGACGTTTTTCACTTGGGACAGACTTAGGCCAGAATCGACAGTTTAAAGTTAAAATAGCTTAATGATGGATTTTTGGGTGAACTATTCATTTAATAATGATATTTCTTTATCACTATCCCAGTAGCTCCCGAACATATCAGAAAAAGAAGTACAAAAAATGCATTACATTTCTCCAGTCTTTGTACTGTATTTTTTGTACTTATTTTTCTGTTATTTTTTGAGAGCTACTGGGACATTGATAAAGAAAAATATGTCATGCTTTATTCTGTAATCAGGACGTTAACAGAGGCAGAGACACTGACGACGGACACAAAGAGGAGTAAATACTGTAGCAGGCAGATTGTCACGTATCCGGTCCATGAACTTCCGTCTGCTAGCCATCAGAGGTCACCCTTCCCATTTCATTGACTCTCGTACTACACACTGTTGCATATCACCCCGGACTACATATCCCATCATCCACTGCACTGATGACACACACACAGTTGATTGCACACAGCACTGATTGCACACAGCTGT
>NW_015665016.1:288470-298357 GCF_001515625.1 Sinocyclocheilus rhinocerous
ACCACGTCTCTGTCTTCTCCTAATAAATAGCTTGCAATTGGATCTGCACATCTCACGTCTCGTCAGCCCCGTAACACAGATGCTCAAAATATAGGAAGAAAATATAAAAATTTAATTGGGGTGAGGGGTTATATGAACGCATCACTGAAGGGAACCAACTGTTTCGACAGCAATTTAGCATATATAAGCACAGTGCTGCTCTGTTTACTGCTGTAACCAAGGAAACGCTGTATCACTGAAATTTTGAATTTATGCAATCTAATTCAAATAAAAGTTGTTTGGATTGTGATTAAAATGCAGTGGCTACATCTAATTTCACATGGCTACAGATATTTTTGTTTAAGGCCAGTTTGCTTGTTATAGAGCATAAAAACAATATATAAATTTGCTTAAAAAATTAATAAAGTAACCAGCAACCAGTATTGGAATCTGCCAATTTGCTTGTAAAAACAAAATGGCCATGAAAAAAATCGGCCATCACTAATTAAAATACTAAATAAAAGGCGTACAATCTGGGCTGTCTTTTTATATCAATTCTACAATAGGTAAATCTTGTCTTTCATAAGGGATCTTGGGCTTAAAAAAGTTGGTGACCACTGGTTGAGTTAAGATGATGGAAAGTGTCTGTATTTTACGGACTGTTCGGACATTATATGTTAGCCTATGTTTGTGTGCGGCTGTGCAGTGAAGTTTCAGTATTCAGCTCAGGGTGCACCAGTCATGCTAATTGCTCCCAAGGTCAGAGCCTGAGCTGGGCTTTGCTGAGTGTGTATACCTGTGTGTGTGTGTGGCTCTCAGATCTAGCCTGCTTGAATGGCATGTTTTGATCAAGCTTAATTTGGTCAGTCGAAAGTGTCCGGTGCGAAAAGGGCCTTCTATGGCCTGCTGATTCTATTGTGCACGGTCTCGGTGTGTAGGTGTTTGTGTAGGTTCTCACTTCTCACTTTAACCTTCTGTCCGCTGCTTTCTGCATTTCACAGGTACATTGTGGATGGTTTTTGTGTGCCTATGATTGGTGAACATACAGTTATGTCTCTCTCAGAGTTATGTCTCTGCATATTTTAAAGATCAAGAACATACATAACCAGTCAAAAGTTTGGACACCTCATTTTATTTTTTTACAACTATATTCCTCATTTTATATTAAGAGAAAAATAATTAAAAGTTTAAAATAACACAAACAGAATTATGTAGTGTACAAATTTTTTTTTTTTTATATTTTAAACTATTTACTTATCTATTATTTACATTCATTCATTAATTTATTTTCAATTAAAATAATATAAAATATAACTAATTATTTAATTATTATAATAGTGTTTGTTTGTTTGTTTATTCAAAGAAAAATACACTATCATTAAAAAGTTTGGGGTCAGTAAGTTTTTTTTTTTTTCAAAGTTATTTTTTTATTTAGCAGGGATGCATTAGATTGAAAGACTTTTACATTGTTACAAGTAAATGCTGTTGTTTTGACCTTCTTATTCATCAAAGAATCCTGAAAAAAAGAAAATTATTATATTTAAAAATCTTATATTTATATAAATATTTCCACAAAATATTAGGCAGCACAACAATTTTCAGCTGTAATAATAATAAGAAATACTGTTTGTTACCAATAAATATATTGAAAAATATTAACATGTATTTTTAAAGTTGTCTATTAAAATACAGTTAAAAAAATAAAAATACTTTACAAAAATACTTTTATAAATATATTAAAAACAGTTATTTTAAATTATAATAATATTTCACAATATTACTTTTTTTTACCTTGTTTTTGCTCAGTCAACCACCTCCCCACTCCTTCTCCTCCTCCCCCTTTCCTACGTCTCTCCCTCCTTCCTGTGTCACCGGTTCTCCTCACAGGTTAGGTGTCAGGATACGGGCCTGGTTTTGTTGTTGTGGTGTCATCGGATGATTTGTCAACATGAACGATTTGCCACTCAAGCTAAATGCGTAAATGATATAAAACTGCTTACATGTGACTGCTGAAACTGTTACAGCCAAACACAATGTTTGAAAAATGACTGATGTTTTTATTAAACATCACTGACGTTCCAAAAACCTTACAGTGATTTACAGTTAAATTTAAAGGTGAAAGCTCTATTATAGAGCTATAACTGCTTACTGGTCAAACAAATGTCAGGACTGTTTACTTTACCAATTTAACTTTGCTTGTCAAGGACCTCAGGCCTGCCTGCTGAAGTGCCAGAACCATTTTTGATTGTGCACTCTGCAGAGAGGCAACAGTGTCATTATGAAGTGGCAATTTGTCGGGAACCCAACAAAGAAATGTTGTAACAATTAATCACAGGGAGAATGGGAAATAACGTGTAATTATGTTCATTAGGCAGCAAGTGCAAGGGCAATTATCTTCGCCTACCGTAGCCTGTCAGAAGCATGTCGGGAGTGATGCAGTAATAATTCACAACTCGCTGTGTTTTATAAGTATTTTATTAGTGCTTGTGGAGATGGACTAGGGACCAGCAGGTCACCAGGTTGAAAACTCACAGTTCATAAGGCCTTTGTTCTCCTGCACCCTTGAGCTGCGACGGAGGTCTGTACAGCAGTTAAGAATTCTGCCTAATGTTTCACTGCAGAAAAAAACAACAACCATAAAAAACACCATCACTACAATTCATACACATTAATATTATTATATGTATCCCAGACCAGACTGATGTCTGCAAGACTATATCAAATTGCTTTAACATCATTTCATTAGATACAAAATATCAAACCAAGAGGCATCTGCAAACAAATGAGGTATTTCTCAAAACTACTTCACCTTTCTGAGCCATTCGCAATTTGAATGATGTTAAGGTGATTTTTTTAATGGAAATATTAAGTTATTTACCATATTGTTTATGGACAAATATAAATAAACATCTGACAGCAATGAATGTCCAAATACCTGACTGAACAGTATATATATTAAGTATTTATTTATTTTTGTTTAAATAAATGTCATTTGGTTTAATATAGTTTATCTGATGTGATATGATGATATATTTAATGTGACTAAAGAGTCTAAATAATTTTATTGTAGAAGCAAAGGGAACACTTGATTATTACACTTTATATACACTTATATTGATTATTAGAAAATGCTAAAAACATGTTTTTAAATATTCTATATAAAATTCTTCCTTGATGAGGGTCTCAAGATATAGGCTGATAAATAGAATATATTGTATTTTAAATAAATAAATACAATTTATTCATTTATTATAACACATCGTTTTTATAAACGTATTTATTTATAAAGTAAAAACTTTTTTAATAAATTAGAAGCTTATATTTTCTTATTCATTTATTTCAATACTTGAAAACGCTGAATGTTTTTAACAGAAAAAAATTAAATGAGGAACAATTTCCATATTTGAGTAAGCATGAATTATCAATTTAGTTCTTATTCCATCGCAGGATCTCTTATCATGTAGAAGCACAACCAATCAAATGAACATCATCTTCTTTTTTGTATAAGGTGAAAACTGTAGCTTTTTGTCTGTGAAGGTTAAACCAAACTGTAACACTGTCTGTCTTGTGTCAACATTTGTTTTAAACAGTTAAACTCACTTCTTGCTCTCTCTTTCTTGGACTGAGTCTTACTGCCATGGGCTTCTCGTTTCAATTGGCTCGTCAATTCATTGCTCCAGCAGTTCAAGACAAGCCTCACCTGCCAGTCAGAGGAGCTTGTTTTTTCTGTAACAAACTGAGGAGGTCTTCATCTTCTGCACTCTGTATGAAGCTAAAACGAAACTTGACCTGCCAGCTTGGTGCATTATGGGAAGCGACTTACCCATATGTGTCAATCAGTCAATGAGAGAGTGAAGAAATGTTCACCTTTACATGGCAGGAGTAGAGTTTGAAAACAAGACTCTTGTGGGATGAGGAATTCAGCCATGATTGGCCTTTCTTTCTCCTTGAAGAAGCAAGCTTTCACTCTTTTTGTATGAAACAAACACTATGTAACTGATTGACCCTTACTTAAAACAAAATTGCTTAAAAAAAAAAAAAAATCAAAATATATTCTTATGTGAGTGAATTAGGATTTACATTTATTGCACAGTTTTAATTCAATTTAATTTTAATCTATTATTTTTGTTTTTGATTGTGAAAAAAAAATGCTAGATATGTTTTAAATCTAGAATAAGGCCTTCATTTGGAACTCAATAATCACTCAATCAATTAACCATTCAATAAATATAATTAATTTATTTATGTATTTATTATAACACATTTTTTACTTATTTATTTGTAATGTAAAATATAAGAGTTTAGTTTTTTATTTTTGAAATAAAATAGAAGATTTTATTTATTTATATGATTTTTATAAGAACCAAGTTTTCTCTCTTTTTGAGCAAAACAAAACACTGTGAAATGGAACTAAATTGACCCTTACTTAAAAAAATGCTTTTTATAAAATTGTATGTTATATAATCAATCAATCAATCAATCAATCAATCAATACAATTTATTTATTTAATATTTTATTTATAATTTAATTTTTTATTTAATTTAATTATAATTTTTTTTATAAAATAGAAGTTATTTATTTATTTAAATGTTTATTTGTTTAAATACTTTTTGGGGGACACTTATTTTAATTTGACCGTATTATTTTGAGTGCAAGAATACTCTCTATACTGAGTAATAAATACTTAAAATCTTAATTTTAAGGATGGTACAGTCAAAGTGGTTTATGGAACAGACATTTAAGTTTCAAGTAATGTTTAATTAGGACTCGACTGATTGTTAGCTAAAATTGAAGTAAATCTAAGAATAGCAGAAAAAGCTGTTAGCTGTTGGTATTTACAGTCTTGAACATGAAATGAGGAACAAATGATATATGCATAATATCTGTGTGGCCCTCGCTGCCGTTGTGGCAGGCGACTTTCAAGCTCCATCCTTGCTTTATTTCTTCTTTTCTCCTCAGGCATCTGTCTCTTTCTCCAGCTCTGTCGTCCTCCCTCTCCGCTCACCCTCTGTAAATTGCAAGCCTATTTGGTTTAGGTTTGTTTTACCCCCTCTCATCCCTCTCAATGTCTCTCATTTTCTCTCACCCTCCCGCTTTTCTGCGTGTGTCTCTGTGTGTGCCCAAGCAGCTGCTTGCGTATAACCGCAGGTAATCTCAGCAAAGCGTCCTCATGAGCCTGTGTCTGTGGGAGGCTTCGCCTCATCTCCCTCCTGCCTCCCTGCAGCTTTAATCTGTGACAGACCATTTCTTAATCGCTGCTAAAGGGGTTCTCTCTCTCTGTTCGTCCTCTCCTTCTCCTCTTCCTCATCTCCTCCTTTTCTCTTTTTCCTCATGCTCAATCATTCACAAGCATGTACCCTCCCACAGTAAGATTAGCACCCTTCGTGTTCGTCCTACATAATCGCTACACAATGGACCCCGCATATCGGCACGGCCCACAGCACCGCTGAGGGTGGGGAGGGGATGCTATTCCGCACCTTGGTGTGATGCGCCCCCATCACCCCCACACCTCGTTCCCCAAAAGGCCTTTCACTTGTCTCTAGGACCACCATGGTCATCATCATTAGCCGCAGCATTAAGACCATCATCTCTTGAATCCTTCCTTTTCACTCTGAGAGTTTCGGGCGTGAATTTTGGAGGAAAATGGAATGTCCGAGCTGCAGGCTGGGGGCTGTCTGCAGGGGCGCAGTAGGATGGTATGGACCAGAATATTAATCATGCAAAAGCAGACAAACAGAGCAAACAGCAGAGCAGGGTGAAAATCTCTCGCCTTTCAGTTTTTCTTCACTGCCTCTGGAAACTGCTGCTCTGGTCTCAGATCTGATATCTTTGACATTTTTGTGCATTAGACTCATTCTTTTAAATCCCCTTTGATTTTTTCCCCTTCATCTAATCAGATTTGTATTACAAATTTCATTGTAATGACTTTCGGATTATTGTTCTTATCCCTCCTGTCTGTAGGATTTGAATGCAAACCGATTCCTTGCATAAGTACTTGCGTGATTGACATTAACACTGTAGATTATTGAAAAACTGATAAATATTACAGCTGCATCTACCAAAGAGCATTATTAGGCTCTTCTGCATGCACAAGCCAATGAATATTGAACAATTATAATAATTTTCAGCACTTAATTCAGAAAATCTATACAAGCGCATCTATATAGCATTAACCTATTTGCATGATACTGATAAGTGGCAGTTGATGCAAATGGGATTAGACGGGGCAGATATACTAAACCATTCTCATGTGCTGTTTGAATAATGTAAATACAATAATGTGATGTGATATTACGTATTATTATTATTACTTTTAGTGTTGCACGTACACTACCATTCAAAAGTTTGGGGTTGTAATTTTTTCTTTTTTAATATCAAATTATATTCTAATATGCTGATTTGGTGCTCAAGAACATTTCTTATTTTCAATGTTGAAACAGTTGTGCTGCTTAATATTTTTTGTGGAAACTTTTTTCAGGATTCTTTGATGAATCGAACATTTTAAAGAACAGCATTTATTTGAAATAGTAATCTTTTGTAACATTTAGTTACTGTTAGTGACACCAGACTTTTGAACGGTAGTGAATTCCACAAAACAAATCACAAAATACATTAATTTCAACAGGTTTTAGTGAGTGTTTTAGAGGACTGGTCAGTCTGTTTCTGTCAAATGTAAATAATCTCATCTAATGTTTTTTTTTTTATGCAAACTTTTTTTCACTAAATTAATTTGTACCACACATACATTCAGATTAGTAAAAGTAGTGTAATTCATCCAAAAAATATAATTTCTGTCATTTTTTACTCACACTCATTCTGTAGCGCTATTTGACTTTATCAAGACTTTGAAGGGACATTTTGAAGACTACTTAATGATAGATTTTTCACTTTTAGGTGAACTATCCCTTTAAGTTATCAAATTCTGAAGTAGCAATGTCCAATCACTGCCCACATTTGCAACAATTCTTCACTTTTAACCAATATATCATCTCATATATATGTTATATGTCTCATGTTATTTGTCTGTTGTTCTTGCACAAGGATGCTTTGCCCTTGCTTTTCCTCACACTGACCTTACGTCCTCTCCGGGCGGTGAACTGTGGTTGATGGTGGGGTGCTGGGCGGATCGCCGTCCTCAGAGAGACGCTCAGAGGACACGTGAGGGCGTAATGTATGCAGGGCCAAATGAAAGCGAGGGGCAGTGGTGTGAATTCGGATGGGGGTTAATGTGGCTGTGGCATTTGGTTGTGAGCCCAAGGGAAGCGCTGTGTACTTTTCTTAGGGTGGGGGAGACTGCGCAGACGAGAGAGCGAGAGAGTGATGGAGGTACGTGAGGAAAAGAGCTTATAGTTATTAACTTTTAACCCAGAGAAGAGCGACTGCAAAAGAGGGAGGAAGGCTAATGCATCTGAGATATTGCATTTTAAAAGGTGTGTAAACAAAGTACCAGGATGAGGAGAGGAAGGTGAAGCAAAAAAATTAGGAAAACCGTGAAAACGCCGGAAATGAGCCGATGCAATTTTAAGTTTTGACTCTCTCTCTCTGTCTTCCTTTCTCTCCCTCTCTCCTTCTCTAAGTCAGTGCTCTGATTTATGACTCAGTTTAAACGAAGGCCACATGTCTCTCCCAATGCTGCGATTTGTCCCCGCACCCCTTCGTCTCAGCTTCCTCGCAAAACGTCAGCACACACAATCAAAATAATACACCATTCCTTAAACGGGGCTCCACTTTTTTGGGTACTGTTTTAGGTCGCTCATTTCACCCTAAGGGACTATTGGGTTCTCGCACACAGTTTGATAGAGCTGATCTGTGGCCTGTTTGGTGGTGGTGCTGCTTCATAGAGACCGGAGGAAAATGCAAGATGAGGGGAGAAAAAAAGATGACAGCTTACAAGGGAGCCATTAATAATTCTCAGAAGCAAGGTTGTCCTGACACAGAGAAAATAGGGTATGCAGAGGAAGGCCCTTTTATTTCCCCACATAGAATACTGTAAGAGGAATGTATTTTATTTATTTATTTTCACAATTGTTGTTTAAAAGTCTATGTCTGGTGTATTGTCCCGCATTTGAGTAGTTTCACCTAGAACCTCATGTGTGCTTCCGTCTGTATTGTTGCAATTGTTAAAGGGATAGTTCACCCAAAAATGAAAATTCTGTCATTAATTACTCACCCTCATGTCGTTCCAAACCCGTAAGACCTCCGTTCATCTTCGGAACACAAATTAAGATATTTTTGATGCATTCTGACAGCTCTCTGACCCTCCCATAGACAGCAAGGGTCCTTACACGATCAAGGTCCAGAAACGTAGCAAGGAGATCGGTAAAATAATCCATGTGACATCAGGGGTTCAACCATAATTTTACGAAGCTACGAGAATACTTTTTGTGCGCAAAAGAAAAAAAAAAACTACTTTAGTCAACAATTCAACCTCCGTGTCACCCTAGCGCCATTTTGGAGAGTATCCACTGAACGCAAACAGCGTATGCTATTCTATTGAGTAAGTAATGACAGAATTTTCATTTTTGGGTGAACTAACTGGGCAAAAATAAATAGGTAAATAAACAGAAATAAAAATAGAACTTTTTTTCTTGTTTTCAAGTAAAACATTTAAAATGTATACAAATATTTTAAACTTGAAAAGCAAAACAAGAAGCATAAATATCACTACTTTTTATTTTGTATTATAGAAAAGTAAAACAATTAGGCAGTGGAGTAACAAGATGTATTCTCTGAAAACAAACCTTATTATTTTATGCCATGTTCGTTTAAATAAAAATGTTTAGATATTTTTTGTGGAAAACAAGACATACTGATACTGACATGCATATAAAAAATATATTTATTTATTTGTTTGTTTGTTTGTTTGAAGTGAACAATCAGAAAAAAAAATATTAAGAAAATTAATGTAATAATTTATCTGATAGGATAGGATGCCATTGTCGGATCTGCAGTCACATGCTCAATTACTTTGACCTAAAAGGGGTTTGAAAAAAGGGGTTTGACCTCAGCAAGATTTGGTCTCTGTGTCAGTCTCTGACAATGATTGTCGGTCCAAAGTGTTCTCACCCAGATCCTTAGTCCTAAACCTGGGATTTGAACATCAAATGTCATTCTTGTTCAGAGATAAGATTCTATTCCTTTGATATTCAACCATGTGTTAGTATTCCTCCCTCTCGGTTAGTCTGATCATCCTCCCAGTTTATCTTAACCACAGCTTTGTGCATTTGAAATGGAGAAAAGCCATATTTGTTTACTCTCATAACCTGTCCGTTGTTCCAGGTGGTGACTCCCTGTGGGACACGGCTCACATGAACCAGTGTTGCTGTAGCAGGAGACACCACAGCAGTCTTAACAGCTTTCTGCAGTCTCCAGCGGGACCAGTCAACTGAGATAGAACCCCTGGAGAACACAGGAGAGGGTATGAGGAGTGAGGGGGTGGGGAAGAGTTTACCTACATGTGCAGTAAAATGAAACAAATGTGTACGAAACACTGCAAAACAAGTCCAAATGGACAGAGTTTAGGTTAATGAAATAAAGGCGCATCAGAATGATAAAGTATTTAAAATGAAGTCTAATACAACGACATAACTAAACAAAAAATCGAAATGTCTAAATCTTTAGAAATAATATTATATATAATATTATCATTTATTAATATTTATTATATAATATTGTAATTCTATAATTTGTAAATACTTTTTAATTAAATTAATTAATAAATAATATCACAGAAGGAATATAATATAATATACAGAAGAATATAATATACATTATATATAGCTACATATAACAATAAATAAATTGTTAAATATAATGTACTGTTATATGTATTGTATATTATATTCCTTCTGTATATTACATTATAATTTATTGATTAATTGATTTTTATAAATTATTTATTTACAAT
>NW_015665016.1:298406-331287 GCF_001515625.1 Sinocyclocheilus rhinocerous
TATATTTATATATATATAAAATGCATATTATATGTAATGTTATATATAATGTAATGTATATTATATTCCTTCTATTCCTTTTGTGCTATTGTTAATTAATTAATTGAATGTTTAAAATGTATATTTTTGTGCTATTGTTAATTAATTTAATTTTACAATTATTATAGTGTATTTATTACACATATTATTACATTTGTATATTTCATTATATGGTATAGTATCAAAATCTCCATCTTTTCTCTCCATCATTTTGTTTTTGAACATGTCCTGTGTGTACAACCCCTTAGACCTTGAATACATTTTCAAATTTTAATTATAACTAATTAATTCACTTTAATTAATTCTCACACACACACACACACACACACACACATGTCTTGAAACACCTGGGTCACAAACACACAATACTAAACTTTCATTTCACTCACCTCAGAACAATCCTGCTGCCCTTGCAGCCGATGAGTCCATCCAGGGCCGTTGTCAGGGGCCGGGCCGTGCCTGAAGCTGGAGTTGAGGTGTGTTGCTGCCGGGGTCACGCGCTGCCACTGTAGGTTAGGCTGCTGGTCTGATCCGTGTTGACAGTGCAGATACCTGTCAAGCCCAAGGAGACATGTAGTGCTTCCAGCTAGAGAGTGAACCTTTCGCACTGTCCACTGCTGGAAGGATGGGTGAATCACAGCTCGAGTCTTCCATTCGATCGGTTCATGTCAAGTCAGGTACATACAGGTATATAAGCGTCAGTGATGGAGGAGGAAAGACATTTAAATGTTTGCCTCAAGTTTACCACCATTTATCTAAAGCTGATACACAAGCTCTGCTTGTTTTGCTGCCATTGCCAGTCCTAGGAAGCGTAAAACCAGAAGCCAGACAGTAGCAAATTAAAAAGAAGGCTGTAAAGTTCAAAAGCCCAGCGCCTAATAGCTTTTTAAGGTGAACTGTTTCCCCATCACATTTGTAAACGGGCCCTTATTTACCCGCACACGCATGTGTGTCTGTTTGGGGGGGTTGGGTAGTTGACCTTTGCGAGCAGAGACATTGTCTGAGAGTGAACGCCACTCGCTGCATCTTAATGGCCACCAAACAGCTACACTGCTATCCTCTGATATTTGCTTAAACATGAGCACAATACATATCAAAGATATTTACAAAGAGAGCGCGGTCAGCAGTTACCCAACAGAGAGAGACAGCCAAGATGGAAAACAAGGGGATATTACACACAGAGCTTGGTCTCTCTGAAGCTAAGGCTTCAGTGCAGCAAATACAACACATGAGATGCAAATGCTTTTGATAAATCATAAAGAGAGACAGATAAGAGAGGGGTGCCAAATGAACTGTGCCAATAAAATACAGCTAAAGCTCCAGAAGATTCGAAAAGGCACTTTCTATAAAAAGGGTACAAAATCAGGCCTGAACCTCTTAAAAATTCATTTTCACCAAATGGTGAGTAAAGGATACGTTTTTACTGTTTTGTTTTATATTCTATTTACATGATGCTGTTACCATAATGCCTAAATATTTGAATATGAATATTTAAGTACTTTGAGATTTTAGTAATAAAAAATATAAATGCAATAATAATACATAAAAGACAAATGTAAATAAAATAGATAAAATATCTCATTAAAATAAAATATATACTGTCTTTTCTCTTTAATATCTTTAGATATTTTCAAATGTAATGACAAAGCTGTTTTTTCATCAGCCATTGCACTCTTCACTGTCACATGATCCTTCAGAAATCATTATAATATGCTGATTTTGTTCGCAAGAAACATTTCTTATTATCAATGTAGAAAACAGTTGTGCTACTTAATTTTTATTTATTTTATTTTATGTATTTATTTATTTTTTGTAGAAATTGTGAAACATTTTTTCAGGATTCTTTGATTAACAGAAAGTTTAAAAGAACAGCATTAATTTGAAATAGATTTTTTTGTAATGTTATATATGTCTTCACTGTCACTTTTAATCAATTAATGCTTCCTAGTATTCATTTAATTAACTAACTAACTAACTAACTAAATAAACACGTTTGAGGCTAAATCTAAGACTCGTTTAGCTAAATATTATGTTTTTATTAATTCAAATTAGTTTTTCAAATTAGTAGATTAAAAATAGTGCTTAATCGCAGTTAACTGAATTGCTATGTCAAAGATCATTATCAAAAAGATGGAATTTTCTATTATAATCATTGGAAACACAGTTTTAATTATTGGATATAGTCGAAAGATTAAGACCTTTGATGGTGGAACAGGCCAAAATCACATTAGATGCATTTATCTTACTTAATACATTAGTTCTTACAATGGTATTTGAGCCTAGAATGCTTTAGAATAAGTAATAGGACAATGTTCATGTTTCCATGTTCATGGAAAGTGCCAAATATGTCATTGCATGTTACTGGGAGAAAATTTAGTTTTTGAGCACAGACTCACAAATTGTATTTTCGCCTTTAAAACATTATAGGAGAGAGAGGAAACTCATCCTCTTGTGATCTAACAGTGGTGCTAGATTGAGGGGCAGAGGTGTGCTGTTGAGAGCGGTGGATTCTGTCATGTGGCCATAGAAATCAGGAGCGTAACAGAGTATAATGGAGCTCCAGAACTGAAGGGGAAGTTTGTCTCTTTAGGCTATGGTTACATGATTAGCCTCTGCTGCCTCTTTCATATACCTGCCGTACTCTCTTCCTGCCTGCAGCCAAGCCGCGTCTAATGTTCCCCTTACTTCTCTGCACACCAGAGCGGGGATGGATCACAAATGCATGAATTTGTCTAGTTTCCTCTCTGCATAACTTCTGAATGTATCAAACTCTGACAGCTGATTCTAGGCCAGTTAATCTATTCCTGGGGGGATGTGTACCTTTGGAGGGATAGGAAAAAAACACCTCATATTTGCACCACAAGCAAATATGAAGCTACCCGCTTTTCTTACTTTTTCTTCTTCTGTCCCTTTTTTATGCCCAGTTGCCTTCATGAAGGCAAATAGCATGCATTTTAAAAGCACATCACGCTCTCACGGATAAAAATCGCACAGAAAGGTCAAGAAAATTACAGCAGAAACAATTGATGTCAGAGAAACAAATGTGTATTGTGATGCTGGGAGTTTTCTACTCGTGTCTGCTCAAAAGGAGTGTGTGTTTATGTCTGAGCGGAAAGGATTTATTAAGTGACAGAAAGAGCATCTATGTTTTGTCCAAAAAATTATGGCATTTAGCTGTTAGCTTTTATTCATTGTTTGCTATTTTCAATGGCTGTTTGCTCTAGAAATGTAATCCGATGCAGATCCATCCATAATACTGAATTGAACAGATTACAGAACAAAATGCAACAAGATATATAATGTCTACTATTTTTATTTTGCTATTGTTTTCAGAAAAGACTACAAAACGGAAAAAAGAAAGTAAAAAAAAAACTGTCTTTCCACCACTTTTTATTTGGCAACACAAACAAATTCACACTCCTTTTTTTGCTCATTAATTATGCAGTTAAGAAAAAGCTGCAATGTAGAGAACGGAGGAAAGGTGAAAATGAGGGATTCAGTTTTCCCTCCTCGCTGAATATTCATAATATATTCCTTTCTGATGCTTTCCACCGTTGTTTGTTCCAGTTTGGTGCTACGACTTCCCATATCGAGAAGCTGTTAGCTACCAGGAAATCGTTGAATCCGCATCAACGAGAGGAGGAAGGTGTCTTAACTCCTCACAAACAGGTGTTAGGTGTCTGCGTATGATATTTAAAGCGTGGCTTGATCTTCACCCCCAGCCCACCCCCTGTCAAAACCCTCCATATTGTGTGAAGTTGGTTGTTTTAAGCCAACAATGTGCTATGCTCTTGACACGCGCTGCAAAGTGCATTGCATTTTTCTAGTTGAAATCATGAACATTATTTAACTGTGGACACAACCACCATTTTTCATTTTCAGCGTAACTCTGAAAGCACTTAGGCATAATTATTTCACCACGAGCCGCTTTGTGAGGAGAACTACTGTCCTAAATCCTCTGGCAAATCAGGAGGCATACTAACCCACTCTTCCCGAAGTCTGAGCTGTACCTATTTATTTATTATTTTTTTTATTTGGTGTATATATATATATATATATATATATATATTTATTCCTTGACAATTTTGGGTTTCTGGAACTGTTGCCTCTCCACGTTGCGTGCCACAATAATTGGTCGGCAGAGTGGGATGCAAATAGCAGCTGATGTTAAAATGCATCTTAAGGGGATGGAGATGTCTCTTCGGAAGTCAAAGTATAATTTTTCATCCACTTTCTCTCTCACGTTTTCTCTCATTTTTTTTGTCAATAAACCTTTTCAAGCTTGGGATGAGGTCAGACACCAGCTTTTTATTCATCTTGTGAGGATTTGCAGCTCTTGTAAACCACTTAAAACTATCCAAAAGGGGGTCAGGGACCCCTCAGTTAATTTAGTTTTATCTTTCTCTAAGTTCTGCCTGACCTCAAGCACATTGCATTGCCAAAGCGCGGCCTGCTTGTTTCTCGCTACTTTATTTGTGTTCTTGATTTTTTCATTCTCCTTGAAACAAGATGGTAGAAAGCTCTTATGGTAGAAATTATTCAAGAAATGTCTATACAGTTTCCCCTTAAAAAGCTTTTTTTGGAATAATTACAGAGAAACAGATCTTTCAAACAGTTCATTTCGATGAACCTGTTCAAAGAAATGATTAAACGGTTCTTTTACATTATCAGTCATGAATGGGACATACCCGAAAGTGACAGTTCTAGGTTCAATGAATTGGTGAGTTGATTTGAGAACCATTTTAAACAAATCAGTCCAATTCATAAACGCATCATACAGGCTGCTTTTGTGAACCGGTTCAAATTATTCAATGAAACTATTTGACTCAAAAAAAAAAATTTTTTTTAGCAATAACTAGTGAATGAATCATTCTGATTGGTTTTGTGAATCAGTTTCACTGATTCACTGAAACTGTCTGACTCAAAAAAGTATTTGTTAGCAGTAAACATTGAAAAAAACATTTTGATTAGTTTTGTGAATCGGTTCAATCGATTGATTGAAAACATCTGACTCAAACAATAATTTGTTAACAATAATGAGTGAACAAAACATTCAGTTAGTGTTTTATTAATTGGATCAATCGATTTATTGAAAACATCTGACTCAAAAGAATCAAGCAGTAAAAAAAAATCAATCGCACTGGTTTTATGAATCGATTCAAATGATTCATTGAAACCATCTGACTCAGAACTATTTGCTAGCAATAACCAGTGAACAAATCATTCAGATTTGTGTGTGTGTGTGTGAATCAGCTGAATTAAATAATTGAAAACATCTGATTCAAAGAATCATTTGATTGGTTTCTGTGAATTGGTTCAATTAATTCACTGAAAACAGCTGACTCAAAGAAATAATTTTTTAGCAATAATCAGTTTATCAGACATAAAATCTAGACTTGATCATATAACTTAAATACTATATGTCACTATATCTTGCGTTGTTGTGGTGTTTAGTGATTGATTATATTAATTGCTGCTGCAATTCCATGTATTTTTTATTTTACTTTATTTTTTGTTAGGATTATCTCTGGTTGCTAGGGTGAACTCATTGGTCACCTCTCATTTCCTTTCACAGAATGCAGCAGTGTGAGCTTGAAACGCTCTGTAAATCCACCTCAGGGCTTCAACCCCCTCTTCCTCACGCAAACACATCGCTGGTAATCCTAAAACCAAGACTCGTGTGCAGGGGACCAGAACTAATGAAGACAACTGTTCAATTACTAGCTCAATTAATACAAGTGCCTGGGAGCTCAGAGCTCTGAGCAAAGACGTTACGCAGTAGATGTTGTGGCCAAGCATATAAACCGCCGATGGCGATCCTACATCCAATCTCAAGGCTTAACCGGTAATACTGTGTCCTGTTTAAAGTGCAGTTTGTGTATGTGAGGAGGGTTTTTTGAACATACAAACAAAGGCTCTCAAGCACAATATGGCCACTATTAAGAACTGAGACGTGGTTTAGGGTTTGTGTGCAGCAATGTAATGTAAGCACCTAGCATATATTTCTTAAGATTTGCTTGTTAACCTTGTTTAGTTAATATAATGCTAATTTAATTTGCATTCATTCTTGATTTGCCCTGCTCTCTTTTATCCTTTTGTTGCCATTGACCTTTGTTTGGCATATAAATTAGGCTGTTTTAAAATATGCAATGACACATGCGGCTACTTATTTTTGTTCTTTTGAGATTTTTGCTACGTCAATAGTTAGAGAGGGCTGTTTTAAATTAATGTTTCATTTGCCACAAAAGAGACTTCCTCTGAACCTTGAGGCCCAATTAAGCAAAGGCTTCCTCAAGCACAGGTACATAAAGCGTGGTCAGCTCCAGCATTGGTATGCATCCCTCATATTCAAGTCCAGTTTTGGCACTCCGTGTGGACACTGCGAAACTACAAGTGTTCCAACAAAGAGGTGTAGCGTAGCACCTTGGTGCCCAAAGGGAGCTGCCTCCCAATGATTAAAGATTAAAGTTGCAAGACACACACATAATTACAAAAAACTAATTATTTCCTTGAAAATGAATTTAAAAAAAAAAGTGCTTCCACAGGGGAGCTGGCTCTAATTATTTCATTTAACTGTAAAAAAGGCCCTTGGGGATAGTATTTGCTGTTAGTCTAGTTTCAGTTTTTCTTTCTCCCCCACTGTCTTTGCATTGAAGTACGAGCAGGTCATCATGATTAGGTCTTCGTCGTCATTAAGTATTCATGGTCAAACAAACGTACAGAAATATGGACTCAGTGGCAGAAGTGAAAATCTGTCTTACTTACCATCATATTTCAATGTCAAAATGCTCCCAGCAGATTTTAATCATGGTATGCATCATAAAGGGATTTATTAATGCTGCGATTGGACAAATGGATACTGGTAGGGTTTTCTATGACTCACAAAAGTTCATTATAATAGCAATGAACATGTTCTACAAGGTCTGACAACAAAAACATTACAAATCTCTGTCTTCATCTTGAAGTACATATTTACAGTTTCATATTTTAACAAATTTCATTTTAAAATTATTTGACTGAAACATGCAATATTTATTTTAAAAGAAATGCCACTTGTTATTTTCTTATATTATGCAAATACATTTATAGAAATATAAAATTTTATTAAATGTATGCAAATGTATACATTTATACAAAGATTATATTTTTAATCTCTCTTATGCTCATCAAGGCTGTATTTATTTAATCAAAAATATAGTAAAACAGTAATATTTTTGAATATAGTAAAAACAGTAATATTTTGAAATATGAATACATTTTAAAATAAATGTTTTCTATTTTAATATATTTTCAAATGTAATTTATTCCTGTGATGGCAAAGCTGAATTTTCAGCAGCCATTACTCCAATCTTCAGTGTCGCATGATCCTTTAGAAATCATTTGAATATGCTAAACTGTATTTATTTGATCAAAAATATAGTAAAACAGTAATATTTTTGAATATAGTAAAAACAGTAATATTTTGAAATATTAATACATTTTAAAATAAATGTTTTCTAATATATTTTCAAATGTAATTTATTCCTGTGATGGCAAAGCTGAATTTTCAGCAGCCATTACTCCAATCTTCAGTGTCGCATGATCCTTTAGAAATCATTTGAATATGCTAATTTGATGCTCAAAAACTTTTTTTTTAATCAATGTTGAAAACAGTTTCGCTGCTTAATATTTTTGTGGAAATCATGATACATTTTTTCAGGATTCTTTGATAAATAGAAGTTAAAAAAGAACAGCATTTATTTGAAATAGAAATTTTTAAAACAATGAAAAGTCTTTACTTGTATTACTAAATTTTATGATGATGTTTCTTACTGTGAAGCGCTTTGGTCAGTCTTGTGGCTGTTTTAAATGTGCTATATAAATAAAGTAAACTTAAAACTTAAACTACTATCAATTTTGATCAGTTTCATGCATTTTGCTGAATAAATGTATCAGTTTCTTCCAAAAAAAAAAAAAAAAATCTTACTGACAGTAAGATTGAACAGTTGTGTATATATAGAAAAAATATATATTTGAACTGTATTTTTTCTGTAGGTTCTTGTCCATGACACACTTACAGTACATTGCTTTGCGCTCAGTGGTGTGAACTACCACAACAAAACAAACCTGCACGGTGGAGACGACGGCTGCACGGACAACACTGGCGATGATGACGGTAATCATATGTGTTTGTGGTGGGGTGTTTCATCACCTGTCCACTGCTGTGGCTTGTTAGAGGACAAATTAGTCTTAATAAAGCAGATTCCCCCCATGGCTCCACAGGGCGCTGCGTAACAAAGCTGTTCACTGGACCAGGCGGCCTCAAAGGTCTAGCACTGTTTACAAGCAAAAACAGTTCAAAACAGTTCTAAACAAATGCAATATGTCGGTGGATTTTGATGTGATAGGACAACAGGGGACGGACTTTTTCACTGGAGGAAGCGTTATTATGGTTTATGGACTTATTTTGGTCAGAAGAGACCATTTAAAGTTAAAAAGTAGGTGCTATGGGTTTTTCGGATATAGTTAAATCATGGCTGGCCTCGTATTTATCAGGGAGAGAGCAAAAGGGTAGAAGTTGGAGGGATGCTTTCTGAGAGTAAAACTGTTTACAACGGAGTCCCACAGGGTAGTGTACTTGGTCCTCTTTTGTTTTTATTATATATTAATGATATTCAGGCTGTTTGTGAGTATAATATGTTTTTATATGCCGATGATGCTGCTTTATTAGTGTCTTGAGAAGAAGACTAATAGAATTCAAGAAAAGCTAGGTGAGGAGCTAGTTAAGGTAAAGGATTAGCTGACCGAAAATAAGCTTTTATTACAGTTAGGAAAAACAGAATCTATTCTTTTTGGGTCTAAGTATAAATTGAGTAAGGAACATGATTTAGTAGTCAAAGTTGATGGGAACCTACTAACAAATAAAACATCTGTAAAGTAACTAGGTTTTGGATAATAATTTAGGATAATTAACTTTGTTCTGGATAATAAATTAAGTGGGGTTAGTATGGCCAGGAAAGTATTTGGAAAAGTGAATGCTAGAATTAAGTTTATAGCTAGATATGCTGTTTTTTTTTTGGAAAGAGGTTGTAACAGTTAATTGCTACTTTTTGTGTCAAATAAACTCAAACTCAAAGACATTTTGATGACCATGTTTTTATTGAATAAAAGTAAATTAAATTCATTTCTCAAAAAAAAAAACGTTGTTGATGTGATTGCATTGAGCAAGCAAGTGATGTGATGCTAAATTTCACCAAATTTGTTCAGATGAAGAACTAAACTCATCTGCATCGTGGATTGTCTGAGGTGAGTAATTTTTATTACATCTTATCTTACTCTTTATGGTCATGTTTGCAAGGAGCTGATATTGGGCAGAACGGACTGAAGCTCCTGATCTCCCATGTGTACAGAGCAGCCTTTTGTCTATCTGCTGTATTTTAAGCTGAGGTCCCTTGTTTCTTCAAGCATATGTCTTCTGGCTGGGCAGGAGTGTGTGATAGTCTGACTTAACGGATAGAGTGTGATGATTATACTAATCACAGACGCTGCGGCGCACAAACGGCTGTGAACAGTAAGAATGGTGACGGCGATGATGGGTTGATGTCATCGACCCGCTATGAACTGTACTCTCAGTCAGACACCTCATACCAAACTGGCGTTGACATCCATACACCCTGTCACTTCAGCCCCCGAGGTGATAGCACCGCTCTCCCCATTATGAGGGTCCCTCAGGAGGCTGCACTTTACTTCCCATGAAGTGGGAACACACTGATAGCCCTGTGACAGTGTAATTAGCAACTTCCCAATCAGAACTGCTTTTCTGAAATAAAGAACTTTGGTGTCATGTAATAAATGAAGATACTGTTGGCAAAGACTATCAACTCAAAATTACAGTGACAGAATTTGGAGATGCAGACAGTAATAAAATTTGGGTTTATAAAAAGTAACGCTGATTGTGAGGAAATACTGTCAGATGATGCAATACTTCCGGAAAGAGTGCAGGTTTCTTTTCTCTCACTCTTTCTGTATCTTCTTTTCCACCACTCTCCATTACTGACCTCGGTCTTCCTGTTTTTGAGCGCTCATTATATACTTGAGGAGACCTGGTTCAACTTCTCTTGCTGTGACCTTCCAGACTCTTGCCAGGTCTACTGCTTCATGGCTGCAGATTGGAGAAGAATTTAATATTTAATATATATTCAATAATTATATATATATATACGTTTTATATAAAAATATACATAAAATATAACAATATAAAAATGTTTGTTGTTGTTATTTTTTGATTTTGTCATTATTATTTAACGGAGTATGTGAATATCTAAAAACAGATACATAAAATTGTGTTTAATATATTTTTTATAGTAATTATTATAATAATAATGAATAATTATAATTATATAATTATTATTATATTGATATATAAATTAGTATTAGCATAATAATTGTAATTGTTTATTCTTAATATGTGAATTAATTCATATTGTTATTATTAATATGCATATTAATTAATATAATTTATGATTAATATAAATAATATAAGTGCAACATTTTTTTTGCTATTATAATAATAATACATTTAATATTTTAATAATTTAATACTTATATTTAATATTAAATTAGTTAAGACTTTATTCAAGACAGATGTTTTCATCTCCAGTCTTTTTCTCAAACAAAAATCAGTGCATGTGACCATGTGAAGTCAATTCTTGTAACAGCAGTTTTCGTCAGTCTGTGAATTTGCCATCACAAGGTCTTCACGGTCACCTCAGCATGTTTTCGGTGCACTTTTTCTGCAGGTCTGGTGAAGATGGCCATGCATAGGTTAGAAGTGATGAAAGAGGAGAGAGAGCTCTCTGAGATCCAGGCAGTTCAGTCAGCATCTCAGCAGGCCTTATGGAGACTATTGAGGACTCCACTGGCTTTTTTAGGTCCCTTTGAACAGGTGCTTTTCTCCCAGTGCTGCTGGCTTCTCTTTGGATCTCCAAACACAAAGAGCTGCTATATCCCATACATTTAAAGCCCCCACTTGTTTGTGTGTGGACACACACATGCACATATGAGCACACGTGGAAGCAAATGCTCAAGCACACAAACACTTTTGGGGTTTCTCTCAGAGGGACTTCCTTTGCACCTGTTTATTTGTTCTTTTCCCCCTCATATATACACATGTGGGACTATATACTAATGTTCACTAAAGTTGTGGATAGAAAAAAAAAGAAACAACTCCGCAAACAAACAAATGCAGGAGGGAGGGGTGTGTTCCTGTCTTTTTTAACATGACGGGGGATGGACGGATGCTGAGAGGATGATAGCACACACTTCCTGTTTTTTTTTCCCCTTTTGCATCACTCGCTCCAGCCTTCAGAATCTCCAGTAGATACACACACACACACACACACACACACAAAAAGAGCGAAATCTTGTCAAAGCAAGCAATGAGTACAGATAAGAGATACTTGTCCGCCTTCACAGCCTAAACAGCGTGGTCATTCCTGGGGGGATCTGAGACATTGGAAGGGAGAGAAGAGGCTGTTTGGGGGAACAGTCTGGTACAAAGCAGCCAATTTCATACTACACATGTGGATTAAGTATCTCCTCTTTCAAATGCCCATGTAACAAATTACGTTCCTGTGACTGCAGCAGGGGCGCCGGGCCTGTATTCAGATGCTCTTGTGCCTGGCAGTGCCCGGCCCGTGCCAGATTGTCTACAGGCGGCATTCGCGCAGACTTTGATAGTGTGCCAGAGCGGCCTCACAGGCGCTTGGCTCCCCGATCACTCCCCCATCAATACGCTGGCACGCCGTCCTCATATCAAAAATGACCCAATTAGTAGACATCGATGTGTTCTGACAGGCACTACCTGCTGGAGTGAAGCAGGCAGCGCGAGCCGCTTTTCTGTCTCCGCGCCGCTCGCAACCCTCCCGCGCACTTTGAAAACGGCAAGAGTGGAAAATGCAGTTGTTTGTTTCCCTCTTTCCTACCTGTCTTGGAGCCGACTACCCCCCTCCACCTCCCCCCCCTCAGGGTCGTCCTTGAACAGCCGTTCCATCAATACGCTGGCACGCCGTCCTCATATCAAAAATGACCCAATTAGTAGACATCGATGTGTTCTGACAGGCACTACCTGCTGGAGTGAAGGTTTTCTCTCTTCGCTTTGAAAACGGCGAGAGGTGAAAATGCAGTTGTTTGTTTCCCTCTTTCCTACCTGTCTTGGAGCCGACTACCCCCCTCCACCTCCCCACCCTCAGGGTAGTCTTTGAACAGCGGTTTGGGTGTCAGAGGCGCGCATGCAGAAAGCAGTTTAACTAAAACTGTAGTGAGGTGATTAGAGTACCTACAGACAGGAAACATTGTTCTCCCACTGACTGATTGTCAGCACTCATCTTGGCAACTGACAGCCCGAATCCTTCTACATACCCACCTCCACGCCCCCTCCTGATGGCTCTGAGCTCTCCGCGTGTATGCGAGAGGGTATTTCATCGTCCCTCTTATGCATGCCTATCAAAACCTCTGCCTGAGCACTCAATCTTGCGCGTGTGTGGGGAGGCTCCAGCAAAGATGGTGGTTGATTCATCAAACATTCATACATCACTCACCTCAGGAATCGTTGCTCAGTGAAGTATTACACCAGATTCCCGTTGATTTCGCTCCGATCAGATGCCTTCCCATCATTTCTCATGCGCCGCTCTCCGCTTCATCCGCAGACTCGAGATGGAGTCGCCCCGCGAAAGCAACAGGCAGTCCTCCGAGCTATACGTTGGCAAATAAAACAGCCCTGCCTTAATGAAAGCCAGCCTCAATATTTCATGCGGCCACCATTAGCCAAAAGAACTAAGAAGATTTCTAGCTGCTTCTGGGAGTTCTCAACCTTTTTAACACCCAAAAGCCCCCTTTTGTTCAAGACATATTCACTAGTATATCTCCTTCTGGTTTTCTGCTGTAGTGAATATAAATAAAACCAAAAATGTGATGTCAGCTTAATGTAGTACATCTATATTTTTAGTGTGTTTAGCATTTAAATTTTTGATAATGTAATTAAATAGTTTTAAAACTTATTGGGGTCCACCCTGAAGTTTGCTGAGGCCCCCTAGTGGGCCCCAGCCCCCTGTTTGAGAACCACTGTGCTAAAGTGATGCTTTAACATACAGTGGCATCGACATATGATCATACTCTAAAGAAAAAGTGCAAAACTTGCACCATTAGCTTGCCACTGTAGAAATACCCTCAGATCGACACTCTTGTACCTAAAGAGAACGTATTAATAATAATAATAATAATAATAATAACAATAATTAATAATAACATTATTAATAATATGCACTCTTTAAGGGTAGGTAAGGTACAAAGGTACAATTTTTTCTTCTGACAATGTACGAATAACATATACAGTATATATTGTAAATAATGTAATGGTCATATAGCATTCAGATTGTCATGGTTTAGAGTTATGGTCAAGAGATGTAATGTACTCTCTAATTTACTACTTTACTGTATTGCACAAGCCTTTTATGTGTTTTGTATACTGTGCTTAATCTAGGGTTAGCATATTTTTAAGCAACATTTCACACAAATAAGCAACATTTCACACCATTTTGAGATTGTTAGTTTTTAACAAAGTGGTGCTAACCAAAGGTATACAGTGTAAAACCAAATTTATATGGTGATAGAACGTAACAGCAAATTTTTAGCAAAAGACAACCAATTACAAACTGCCTTACCTAAAAAAAATATTCATGCACTCACAAAAACTTTCACACACTATTTACTTTTAGAAAAAGTTACAAATGTTAACAGAGATAAAGTGTTATTGATATTATGCAAATAGTCTTACAAAAATAGATCCTGCACACTACTATAGCTTTCAAATCATATTTTAATTATTTAATGATCATATTTAATGATTTCATTCATGCAACCTTCATCAGGGATTGTTTTCAAGATTGATATTATGCAATGAATCACACCCAGATATACAAATACAAAGTTTCATATTACATTTTATGCATTGTGACATTGCCTGTAATCAGGCACTAGCCTTTTTTTTTCAACTCTGAAATTTATTTATTTATTTATTTATGAACAGTGAACCTCATTCAGTTATATAACCCAGATGAAGAGCTACACAACAGGAGTTTGTCTTCACAAACTTTACATTTCTAGTTAATGATTATAATCGGATTTCTTTCAGTTTCAGTTCATTTTAACTTAAATTCTGATTGTTACAAACCCTGGTAACAACCCATTCAGACATTCATTGTCATTTTTCAATCTGCCATTCTTATAAAACTTGCCTTTTTACCCTGTTATCTCTGTAAAGTTCTGTATTTCTTTTTCCTACTATATTTAATGCCTGTATAGGCGTGGTTGACTCTTAACTTTTTATAAAGAATATTTCTTTGGATTTGAGACTTTAGTCTTTGCAACTTTACAGATCTTCTTTATGCACCAAGAGCTTGTAACACTTCAAAGAGAAAGGAAAAATTGAAATCGCGTCATATGACCCCTTTAAACAATATTATATTATTATTTTCTGTTTTGCTACTTTGCTTCAATAGAATCATTTTTTGATTTTTTTTGTTTGTTCATATATACATATATGAAAAAGAAACATTAGCTATTCTAATAACATTAAACAGCTGAGCTACTGTTAAGTACTTAAGTCAGTAATATTCCTACTTTAAGTTAACCCAGTACTCATAATAAATGTCAGAATTTAGATTGAGGAGGTTGGCTGGTTAGCAGTAAAAGGCAAACTCTTTTTGAGGCCTAGGTATTTAGGACATTTTATCTGGAAAATGTTGGAAAAGTTTTGTTTTAGAATAGCTAATGTGCTGTATCTTCTGGTGAGTCGTGAACCTTCTCTGTACATACCTTCCAGGAGGAACCATGGCTTGTTTGTTTTTGTGTGGTATGAGAAAAAATCACTTTGAAAAGTCATCCAGAGCAGCAAAAAAGTAAAACACCTTTCTAGTTAATTAAACCAAATCCTTTCAGCGTGGTTTCACCCTGTCTTAAAAGCTTGAAACTTGACCATTAACCTCAAAATGGATGAGAGAGCGCTCTCTTTTCGTCTTTTTTCTTCTCCAGCAAAATGTGACATAAAAAGCCTGTGAAATGAAATGATGAGTTTAAAACGCCTTTTTGAGGCAAACCCAATTAGGGCTTGCACTGTTTTTTCCACCTCACAAAAAGCCTTACATTAGGATGAGGGCTAGTTATTAGTTCCGCAGTCGTTCTTTTACAAATCATTTCTGTTTGCCTTCCACACGCTGTGGCAGAGTGGTTTCCAATTAGAAAGGCATTAAAACAGCAACAAGGACTTAGCTGCATTACACCCAGCAATGACATTCCACCTGCCATTATGTTATTAGCAAAGAGCTGGATCGAGAAAGGAAAAAAGGCTTTTAATTGAAAATAAAGAGAAATAAAGGCATTTTGAAAGTAGCAGCTGTTAGCTTGCAGATCTCTCAGCAGCTGTTGCTGTCAAGTCTGAATCTGGGCCTATTCACCCCAAATCTCTCTCTCTGGAATGACCACGCAGCATTGGCTGGTCCTTCGCTTTGTTCAGCCTTAATGCTGCTTTTCAAAATGAGTTCTGTAGTAATGTTGAGTGTGTTTTCAGACTGGACTGGGAACAACAGTAATACATTTGAAAGTGAAATCTGTACTAGAACTTGGAAATCATGTTTCATTGATATGTTGACATTAGTGTGCATACAAAAACAATAAACTCTGATTTGACTTTTCAATGGCTTTGTCACTTGCAATCTCACAGATGGACCAAGAAGGACCCTCTGCGCACTCTATTGATGATGGGTCATCTGTCATTTGATTTGGGTCATTGTTTGAGGAGGCACGAGGTTCTAGGCCACAGCCCAAGAAATTCCTACAGACACCTCACATTCTACACCCATTATCCCATCCTGCCTTCCGTATACGCATAAATGAAATACGCAAAAGAAGAAAAAAAAAACGACTTTATTCAACAATTCGTCTCCTCCGCATCACCCTAGCGCCATTTTGGAGAGTATCCACTGAACGCAAACAGCATATGCTGTTCTGTGTCAGCTGCGCCACGTGGATACGTTTTCTACATTGTTTGTGCATTGATTTGAACGAAAACAACATATCCGTGTGGTGCGGCTGACACAGGAGACGAATTGTTGAATAAAGTCGTTTTTTCTTTTCTTTTGCGCACAAAAAGTATTCTCGTAGCTTCGTAATATTACGGTTGAAACCCTGATGTCACATGGATTATTTTACCGATCTCCTTGCTACGTTTCTGGACGTTGATCGTGGTAGTACCCTTGCTATATGGGAGGGTCAGAGAGCTGTCAGATTCCATCAAAAATATCTTAATTTGTGTTCCGAAGATGAACGAAGGTCTTACGGGTTTGAAAAGACATGAGGGTGAGTAATTAAGTCCAAACTATAGATTTTGGTCTCTCATAACAGTCAGTCATAAAAATGATAAATAAACATACCGAGTCCCATTGGCCCTCCGTTTCACCCTTTCTCATTTTCCCTGTGGTTAAGGGTTAGCATCACTTTAGGTCAATTCCTTCATTTGCCTAGACATGAAATGGTACGAAAGACTGAATAATTCGCTCATTCAATTCGTTCAAACAATGATTCATTTAGGAATGAACGAATCAAGCGACCTCTTTTGTGTGAGTGATTGAATCATTCACTCATCCGGTTCGTTCAAAAACACTGATTCATTCAGGAAGGAAATAGCTCTACTACTGAGATGCGAAACTGTGGATTCATTTGGATTTATTTCGTTTGGCACAGAGAAAATGGACAAAGTACCTGGAGCCATGGCATCTAAAATGTAAGTTGATCAACATTAGCTTGTTGCACAGTTCTGAAATCATGAACAGCAGCGCTCTTACTCGCGTGATTTTCATTTGTAATATATAATATTTTGATTATATCATTAGTATTATCAGTATTGCATTCTAACATGTTCTTGTACTACCAGAGTTGATTTGCTGGTCTCCATGTGCTGTATCATATAACCAGTATGATTACGAATGAGATTGAGCTGGGTGTGTTGTGCTTTGGGTTCGCGCTGCAGACTGTAATGATGAACTGTGAGCTTGAGTTCCTCCATCCAGCCTGGCTACTGACCTGAGGTCAGGGCTACAGCAGTGGTGGGAGAGGAGGACTGTGCATAAATCTGCTAGCTGCATACATGCAATGAAATAGTGTATCATAAAATTAGTGGTTTAGATATAGCTACACATGTTAGTGTGTTGGTATACATGCGAGTTGATCGTGCACTGGTGTATGTATATATATATATATATATATATATATATCACAGTATTCGCATAATCCTATCTATGTATTTACTGTAACTAAGGCTAAAAGCTGCCTATCATGATAATAAGCTATATAGAGGTCCAAACTATAGATTTTGGTCTCTCATAACAGTCAGTCATAAAAATGATAAATAAACATACCGAGTCCCATTGGCCCTCCGTTTCACCCTTTCTCATTTTCCCTGTGGTTAAGGGTTAGCATCACTTTAGGTCAATTCCTTCATTTGCCTAGACATGAAATGGTACGAAATTAGTTCACCCCATTGCCCCTTGGTCCCCTCCACCGCCTATTCCCTGTCAGAGAGTTGTGTGTTGCCATTTGGCCACGAGGCATTGTGTGTTTTGCAGCCTTGCCAGCAACTGCCATTTGGACTCTTAAGAGGCAGAGGACCCTCCCCCTTTGAACTGCAGCCAGCTTTCTATGCTCTCTGTTTTTCTTTCTCCCTCTCTCTTTTTTTAATAACTTCCCCGGAAGGCACTTCCCTCTTTTTTCTCTCCACTTCACACACCCATCCTTTTAATTTGACCATGGCTCTCTCTAGCAAAGCTGTGATGCTGATAAGAAAGGTATGGCTGCATTTAACTGACAGCTTGCCGTCTCCCCGATTGTATGTGCATGTGCAAATGCGTTTGTGTGCATTTAGATCTGAATTCAATGCCACTCCGTGAGCTCTGCTCTTAAACGCATCCCGTGGGGGGTGTCAGTTTGTAATATTGCGTAAAACCGAGATGCTAGACTGTGAACGTGAATGCATGATAAGTCCCAGACAAACCATGTGAATTTGATACGGTGCCTCCAAAAAGCAATGCTTTCAAATTGTTTCAGTTTACATGTTAAAGTCTACCTGCTTCCACACACATACTCCTTTTTCCATCTGCAATCTTTGAGTCAAACGATGACATAGCTGTCTATGTTACTTGTTAATCTAATCAAATAATAAAATAGCGTTGTGGTCTTTTTTTTTCTTTTTTAATTTTAGAACATTATTGTCCAAAGTAATTTAACATAGTGTCTTTAAATCAGTGGTTTTCAGCCTTTTGACTCAAAAAATTTTCTGTCACTGAACTGCCTTTTGCAGTGTAAGTATAAGGAAAGGTTCTAGATTGCACTCCGGCACCAACACCAGGACCCTGTTGGTGGAAAATGGGCAAGTGAGGCCTAGGATTCAGTGACAGATGTGTGAGGAGATAGGCAATGTAGACTATCAGCTTGCCCAGGGGGCTTGCTCTCACTTGTCATGGGATGGAGAGAAAAAGACCCCTAGACACCTGTCTGACACCTCTCATCAGCGCAATATCCTGAATCCTGCAGAGGGCTACTGATGGTCTGAAATCTCACACCTTTAAGCTACTGTTTGCACTCAGCGCCTGTCATATCCACTTTACAGAACAACAGCCTCGGGGTGCGCGAAAGAGGCAGCCATTGTAAAACAAAAAGCTGAAAAAAGCAAAATCTGTCGTATTATGGCATCATAATACATTGTGTCATCCACAATGCAATGCGAAGCATTAAAGAAATAGCCTCCCGTGCTTCAGCATTTATTTTGTCATGTGGGATTATTTCTAACAGACTGTTTCCGTGTGAACATGTCTGTTTTGTCGCTGTGAAAGCGAGAGAGACGGTTGGTCGCATGCCAGTGTTTTGTAATTAAGGCTGTTCTGTGTTAAAAAACATGGGGTCTTTAAACATAAATGTAAAAAACATGCATGAGCGCTCCCTCCCTCTCTCTTTGCTTTCTCTCTTTGCTCCTTGTGAGTGAGGGAGAGCGGGGAGGGAGGTGACCTTGCCGGCTGTAATTAAAGTGAAACACCTTGACTTGTCACCATTGGCTCAGACAGCTTAAATCTCCCTAATGTAAATCGGCCCGCTGCTAGGCATGGCCACGGAGAAGATAGAGGAGGTGGTGATCCATCTCTGTACACACACATAGACACACACAAACACGCAAGGTCTCCCACCCAATTGTGTTAGCATGCGTTTATTTATTTTACACACCAGACACCTTGTTGCAAAGCTTCATAGCCACAAAGCCTCTTGGGATAGCGGCATGTTTGCTCATGAAAAGGGGCTGAAATGTCACAGAGTGGTTAGAATATGTGGGCTTTATTAAAGGAACATTTCGGGTTCAGTACAAGTTTAGCTCAATCGACAGCACTTGTGGCATAATGTTGATGACCACAAAGTTCGTTTAGACTTGTTCCTCCTTTTCTTTAAAATATCAAGTTTATAGTGAGGCACTTGAAATGGAAGTGAATGGGGCCAGTCCGTTAATGTTAACATGTTCAATAGTACATCCATATGATGTAAACAATATACATGTTGTGATGTTAGTGTGAAAAAATCACTTACTAATCTTTTATGTGTAAAAATACACTGTAAATAAATATGATGCTAAATTTATGGTTAACCCCTGCAGCTGTGGTTGCCAGAATATCAGCTTTTCAGGTATTACAATCTACTTGAAATACCAAACTCTTCCTTTTACCTTAAAATGTAATGATATCCACCATGATAATACAGGTGGTAAAATAGAAAGCCATGTGATGAATTAGAATTCATTGAAAGTGGTCTGTTCATAAAATATGGCCACTACTCAAATATAGACAGTTCACAGGGGTAACACGCAAGACATTGAAATTATGCAATAAACATTAATCAAATAACAGAAAATGTAACAAAAACATCCTACCATTAATGATAACAAAAATGAGAAGAAACAACATTGTGTAAAATATAATATCACGTGATGTGTCAAATAGGGGCTTCTGGGAATGTTCTTTTTCCGTTTTTCACCATAAATGATACTTTTCACTTGCAAAAACAAATTTGACAGTATTTTACAGTAAAATTATTTCACAGTAGGCCTATATGGATAGATACATTGCAGTTAAACAGTTATTTTTTGCAGTTCTTTTCTCTAAATATTATAAACATTCTTTACAGTGATAACCTAAAATGACCGTATGATATATGAACATGCAATTGGCACATAAAGTGAGTTCATATCGGTGTGTAACAATCTAAAATAAAATACAATAAGAAAAATTAAGCATATAGCATTAGTTCTGGCAGGTCATGTGAGTCAAGCTTGCATCAGCTGACTCTCAGCTGATCACATCTACCTATAGGAATACGACACCTATCACAGCATTCCTATATAAGCTCTATTCAGTATTATTCAGCAGCTTTTTTGCTTGCTCAGGAGCAAATTACCCTTCTCCATCCCCAACTCCTCCTTTCTCACAGTCAGGACCTGGCTTTCTGATATTCCTTGTTGAATCAGACTCCTTTATCTTGAATAATGTTACACTTAAATATCATTAAGTACATTAATGATATCTGCTTTGTTCTGTTCTGTTTACCCTAGGGGGGTTATTATTGCTGCTCTCCCTGCTCATTCATGACAGGCTGCATTAATGGGCAGGGAGTTTTTCCCCAGAACAGAACCAAACCGCCAAACCAAACTGTATGCTAAGTGTCTATCATTTTGACGATAGTGGTCCTGACAGAAATATGAATAGCACTTTTACAGCAACAAGTTAAATGAGTGTATTTCACATGGAGAAGGATCAAAAGATGAACTATTTAATGATTAGGGAATGAGAGGCCGCCTCAGATAAAATTGGTGGGGAGGAATGCCTGCCAAATGGCTCTGGGCAGAATAGATGGCATGTAGGAGAATGTTTCGGGGTCTGTGTGCCAATATTACCAGTTGTCGACGGCCCATGCCAGGCTGTTGCTGCCTGGGCAATGGGAACAGTGACAGGAGTCAGATGCCCAGTCTGTGTCAGTGCCAGGCACTGTGCCCAGTACCTCTGACCTACAGGGCAACCGAGCACATGCCGCACGCTGAGAGGGCGCAGAGGGCATGCACAAACATATACCCACGTGTACTCAGTCCTACACGGACCTCTGAGTTGGCAGGGTTATGTAAGCAGGGAGTCCTCAGGGCATGAACTTCATGTCTCTATATGTCTCCAGTGGGTACAGCCTATAGCAGAGCTAGTTTAATGCCAACTACAGGCCTTGGAGTCTTTCAGAGCAACAGCTTTGTTTTCTTGGCATTGTCTCAATTTGGGTGCCTGTCTTGGCAAATTGCTTGAGATTCCCGATTGTCTTAAGCAGTGGCAGTAGTTTTTGTTTGAACAAAAACTATAACTAATTTTTTATCAACATATAGGGGGTAACAAACTTTTTTTTTTTTAGCCAACCAGGATTTTGTGTGTAATAACTTGAAATCACATTCATTTTGGCAATTACTTGTAATGTAAGCATGTTGAGATATACACGGACCTCTGAGTTGGCAGGGTTATGTAAGCAGGGAGTCCTCATGGCATGAACTTCATGTCTCTATATGTCTCTAGTGGGTACAGCCTATAGCAGAGCTAGTTTAATGCCAACTACAGGCCTTGGAGTCTTTCAGAGCGACAGCTTTGTTTTCTTGGCATTGTCTCAATTTGGGTGCCTGTCTTGGCAAATTGCTTGAGATTCCCGATTGTCTTAAGCAGTGGCAGTAGTTTTTGTTTGAACAAAAACTATAACTAATTTTTTATCAACATATAGGGGGTAACAAACTTTTTTTTTTTTAGCCAACCAGGATTTTGTGTGTAATAACTTGAAATCACATTCATTTTGGCAATTACTTGTAATGTAAGCATGTTGAGATATAGTATTGAGTGTTTGTAAATGCAAAGTGTATAGCCTAGTATATTCAGGTCAGTGTTTATTATGAGCAATTATACGTTGCAGATATTTGAGTAAATCTGTTGTGAATTTCATGTGCCATTATATTCTATATTCCAGAAAACTTGCACTTGCCATCATCTACCATTTGCTTAAATTTAATTGTTAAAACACTAATAATTTATCAGCACTGTTAAACTTAATCTTTAGCAAATTAAATATCAGTTTTTTTGTGCATTATGTACATTATGATGTTGTGATGCCTAAATTCACTTGCAGCGTTAAAATGATTGATTTTAGTTGTTAGTGTTTTGTTTTTCCATTTAAAATGGTTGAATTTTAATATAGGTTGTTTATTGGATATCTATCATAACATGATAATAATTAATGGCTGATACCATCAAAAGTCAAAACCAAATCTATGCCTATATTCATTTGTAGCAAGTCCAAACTTTTTGTAAAATCTCAACAGCTTGGTGGAAGCCCATTTCAACCTCAGAGTAAAAAAATCAAGGAATGAATGAATACTTGAATGAATGAATGAATGAATGAATAAATAAATAAAGTTAAAATCAAAACTAAAACCACATAGTGATATGTAAAGTCACAATTATATGAAATGAAATTTCTTTGTATTATTTATTTATCTTAATCTTTTTTTGTCTTTTTTGTTGTTTTGTTTTTCTTAAAATCACTGTATTTGTACATTGTCACTATCAATATAGAGTACTGAAGGCTATATTTTCAACAAGGGAAAAAGACTTAAAGCACCTAAAGTAAAGCTTAGCCCTCCATGTTTGGAATCTCAGCAAAGCCTGGGCATCTGCAACATTCTATTCAGTTTTCTTTTTTTCTGTCAGAATCTGATGGTGAAGAGGGGTTAGTTCTTTGCAAGAACAGCTCCTACAGAACACTCCCTGTGTGGCCCGCTGAACAAAAAGTCAGCTCGAGAGGGATTGTGGGATTGAACAATGCGTCTGGAGAAATGTAAAAGAAAGAGAAAATAAGAATGGACAAAAGATGCAAATGTGGCAGCAAAATCAATTAAATTGTAGTTCAAAACGTTTGAAACAATTTCAGTCATGTAATGTAGCCTGCAGTGCAGATGTTTAGCTGCTCACCAGGTCCACACCGTCTGTAAACTCTGCAGACACCACACAGGCCAATAGCATGAAAAAGTGACAAGATGTCACACACATGTCTTCAAGCTTCCTGTGTCATTGTCAGTGACATACACACATACACATGTTTGTTTTTGTGAATTGTGGGGACATTCCATAGGTGTAATGGTTTTTATACTGTACAAACTGTATGTGCTATTGACACACACACACACACACACATACACACTTCTGTATGTAAAGAGCCACGAATGCGCAGCAAAGAAAAATGTATTTTTAATGACATTTAATGTCGCAAATTTCTTATTGCCTGTCAGTCTCTTTAATTTGATCTGACGAAGGACAGTTACCATTTTGGGCAGTGAAGTCAAAGAACATATTGAGACTGGCAGCTAATAATATATATATGTATATATATGTGTGTGTATATATAGTTAAATATTTGCATATTATGCATACAAATATTTTAGCAGTTATATAGTCAACATATTTAAATCAATAGTTTTATTTCTGTAGTTTTTAATAAGCCATTAAAAACACAGTCTTGTACATGTGTCTTTTTGTCTGATTTTCAAATACTTTTTTTGCATCAAATTAAAGTTTGTAACTTAAAAGTTTTTTTTTTTTTTATCCTTAGGAAAAATGAATGGTGCCCACCCACTGTTGCACTCTATTGGCAGACAGGGGTTGTGTTCTGGAAACCGGTTTAAAACTATCATTATTTTTGCAGTTCCATTTGGTGACACTAAAAGCTAGCAATTGCACACCTCTACGTTGAATAATGTCTTTGTTCACGTTTGCGCTGGCAGTGGTAGGATGGGTCCATTTTCTTTATCACTCTCAATAAAGGCGTCAACAAATGCCCTGAGGAAAAGTGTGGCTGATTTCAACATCTTTTCAAAGACGTCTATGAACATGTAGATTTTTCTTAATCAAGTTGTCAAAACTGGACTTTCATTGGTTCATTTAAAGCTGAAGTGTGTAATTTGAAATACTTTCTCCCACCCTAGCTTTTTGGTGTACAGACAACTACAACTAAAACTATCTATCTATCTATCTATCTATCTGTCTGTCTGTCTGTCTGTCATATACAGCAGACAGGGGTTGTGTTCTGGAAACCGGTTTAAAACTATCATTATTTTTGCAGTTCCATTTGGTGACACTAAAAGCTAGCAATTGCACAGTTCATCTTTAAATGAATGCATTGCTCAGCAAATATGCATTTTACACTTTTGTTGGAACTCTAATTGCAAGTTCACTGCACCACTAACCATTCCCTTGGTCTTCGTCCTATAACTTGCCAGGAAGGAAGAAAAAGAGGCGAAAGAACAAGAGAAGGGTTAGAAAGAGAGAAGCAGATATAAGCAGCGAATATATGCACCATCAGCACAAAATTTGGCTGACTAAAACACATAGTGGCAAAACCCATTAAAAATGAATGTGGCGCGATAATCACATTCGCTCTTAAAATTTAATGCCACTACAGTAAGGCTGACAAAGAGGAGCTGGGCCGGGGCACCATGATTACAGTTCTGTTTGTGAAGTTATGTGACGGGGTGCAATTGCCTTCCTGAACTGTGTCTGATTAGGGGTCTATGATTACCATTGTAGTATAAAGAAGCTGCTCTCAGGCTGACCTTTGACCTCCAACCTGTGCACCCACAAAAGAGAGCAAAGGCTTTAAAAGCTTTGCATATATATATATAGAACATATGATGTATGTTGTAAATGCTTAAACATTAGTGTAATTTTGCTAAATTTTTGCTTTATTACAACTCAAATGCTGATGTGTGCGTTGTCAGAGATAACTAAATATAAAGGCATATTTTAAAATTGAATGGTATTTTTAACTAGGAATTGAGACTTTATTTGAAATTGATTATGCATTTTTGAACTTGAAGTACATCAGGCTTGAAATTCAAATGTACATGGCAGTGTAATTTTGGTAATATTTATGTTTTAATATTTAGTATTAGTTAAGATTTTGAATTAGTTTTAATTTTATATTTTCAAGTTTTCATTTTTTTCTCTTCAAAACATTTCTATTTAACTTAATTTTTTATTTCAGCTTTAGTTTTAGTAATTTTAGTACTTCAGCTTTAAACTTATTTCAGTTAGTTGTCAAGGCTGCATTTCTAATTTTCATGTTCAAGTATTCATCTAGTATTTATGTTTTATTTCAGCTTTATTTCAATAAATGAAAACTATTTTTGATAGATTTAGTTTTAAAATTCAAATTCTATTTTCTTAAATGCTAGTTCAGGTTACAAAATTTCATATAGTTTTTTTTCCAGAAACAAATTTCAGTACACTTCAGCTTTTATGTTCAGAATCAGTCACATTTGTATTCCTTTGAGTATGAGCCCTGATGTCTGATTTGCAAACAAATGACTCTCATGAACTGGTTCTAATTAATGAATCGAGGAAAACTTGCCAGTGATTTAGCGGTTTAAATCAGACTCACTCTGATAGTGAATTGTTAATTGTTGGTGAGTCGCTAATGGTTTAATGGGACTGTCATTCATTTTTCAAGATTTTGTAATTTGTCAACTAAAAGTCATTCAAAAGTCATTTTTTAAAAATGTGACTTTAGGAGCCAATAGTTCTCTAGTGATTTTTTTTTGTGTGTGTTGGTCAAATTGACAGGTTCACCAAATCGGGACTGCATTTGAATGCGTGTTTGTGTTGTAAATGCGTGCATCCATTCACACATGTGCCCCCTCGTACATGTGGATTGGACCAGGGGCTCTCTAGCTCACCCCCTCATGAAGTGGCCTTTCGACTGCGAAGAAGGACTCTTTACAGAAAACGGCAAATAAATTTTCCTCTGTTTCAAGCATAATACTGCCAGCTACAATGGGCACTCTTGAGGATGTCTCTTGCCTGTGTCTCTGTGCATTTACGGAGGTAAAGTGATTGAAGGGGGGCTCTTTTGCAACTCCTAGTCCTTAACCCCACCTTCTCCCTACATACACATGCTCTCCACTTACCCTTCCAGTGTTCTAGAACTTTCTCTTGGTGCCTCTGAGATCAGGTGGCCCTGAAAAGGCTCCTTCATTAGGAGCTAGAGATATCACTTTCTCTCCCATACACCTCAGCCCCTCACCCGGAGCACAGTCCTCTGGACTCGCACAAAAGACCTCCGTCTTTGGAACGAGCAAAGAAAAGAGAGCAAAATAAAAGCAACATTTTCAATAATGAGAGAAAGTGGGGCCAAAAAGAAACAGCGGGCTTATGGGTGGGCAATTGAGAGCCTTGCAGTTTCAGAGAGTCAGTTTGTTCATGTTTTCGTTTGGTCTTTTCACTAGACAGAGACTTTTCTCAAGGAAAGTGACAGCGGAAAGAACCGAGAGCATTCTTAGCAAATAAATGTGTTTGTTGAGACATTCATTTCAACTCTTGCCTGCATCATTAGAGTAGTGTCTTTCCGTCTGCATTCTCAAATTATGCAAAAGCCCTCGCTATTTTAAGACATCTAGTTCAGAAACAGAAACATAAATCGATATGCGTCCAATGTTTAGATGCATCACTAGATCTACCTACGAAGCTCAAGTATGCCCTATTATCTAGGTCACAATATGTGGAACGGTTTCAACAGATGGGTCAGCGCCAATTCCCCAGGCGAACAGAAGTTTTTCTCCATTCATTTCAACTCTTGCCTGCATCATTAGAGTAGCGTCTTACCGTCTGCATTCTCAAATTATGCAAAAACCCTCGCTATTTTAAGACATCTAGTTCAGAAACATAAATCGATATGCGTCCAATGTTTAGATGCATCACTAGATCTACCTACGAAGCTCAAGTATGCCCTATTATCTAGGTCACAATATGTGGAACGGTTTCAACAGATGGGTCAGCGCCAATTCCCCAGGCGAACAGAAGTTTTTCTCTCTTTCGTTCTGCTTGTCATTTCTTTCTGGAGTTGTGCTCCAGGATTGTCTGTGTTATCGTGTCATTTCAGGTATTGTCTGAGCATACACACATAGTCATGTGTGATCTCACTCACACATTCATGCATGGATGCAGTAACATTCTCCTTTCCTTGTCACTCTAAAAACATTTACAGAAGAGAAAGCCAACTGGGTCACTTGCAGTTTTAAATACCTTTTTTGTTCTCTGTTTTGTTGATTTATTAATGCACCAGTAATATCTATAACTGCAAATACACTAGTTGCCAGTTGCCATACAGCAGTAGGGAGCCTTATTAGTGTTAATGCATGAATGCAGTGAAACAGGAACTCTATTCTATGGGGTGAAGTTAAATTTGCTTGTGTACTCTCTGTGTAAATGGTAGCCTATATGATATTTGGTAGGGTCTAATCCCTCTGTTGAATGATTATATAAGGATATATTTTATTCATATTACAATATTAATATTTTGGAATGAAGTCTCTCATTGTCACCAAGGCTGCATTTATTTGTTCAAAAATACAGTAAAACAGTAATATTGTGAATATTGTGTTCTATTTTAATATATATTAAAATGTAATTAATTCCTGCGATGGCAACGCTGGCTTCTAGCAGCCATTACGTCAGTCTTCAGTGTCAAATGATCTTTTAGAAATCATTCTAATATGCTTAACATATTTTTGCAAACTGTGAAACGGAGCATTTAAAAAAAACATTAAGTAAGTGTCCTTACAGTCACTTTTGGATTTAATGAATCCTTGATGAATAAAAGTATTAGTTTCTTTCACAAAAGTCTTACTTTTGAGTGGTTATATATATATACTCTAATATTTATCTGAAACATTTCAACATTAACAACACTGACTTCTGATTCAGAGTGCTTTCTGTCATTTCTTGAGTTTACTTTCTTAGTGATATGATTATGATTATTTATAGCATAAACTTACATCAACATTACATATTACTTACATAGCCAAATGCAGATAATGAAAATGCATTAGCAGTTACACCTTTATGAACTGAAAACACATGCTAATGTGTTTAGCTAAGTGTAAAGGAGGCCATTGTGAGTATTTTCATTTGGCGCTAAAAAGATGCTTAATTATAAAAGTCGCCTGAAGAATTAACCATAGCAATAGGTCGCACGAATGCATTCCGTTTGTACATCAAATGTGGAAAATTGTTTCGTGGTTAGCTAGTGTTAGTATTTAGATTGCTCATGTTGACGACTACACTGTAAAAAAATCCGTAAAATTTTCGGGAAAAAAAATGGCAGCTGTGGTTGCCGGAAATTTCCCATAAAAAATATGGTAGCAACATTTTAGGTTTAAACTTAAATTTACAGTTAAATATCGTAATTTCATTAACTGATATAATGTTAATATACCAACCTATTGAAGTACTGAAATCTGTTTTGTACCTTTGTAATACACTGATAACCACCAAATGCAGGTGGTGATGAGAAAGTCACACGATGAACCAGAGCCCATCACAAGCAGCTTTTAAATAATAACATATATAGAAGGTGCACAGTGTCATTCACACAAACACTAAACACCATCATGGTAACATGAAACTGAAATAATGCAATAAACATTCATTTAACAACATTAAGTGTTAATGTTGTCTGCTGGGAGCTTGTGGCCCAACAAGAGCACAAAAGGCTGCTTTTGGGAAGGTGGGGACTGAATAAAAAGTGGGAGGAAGAAAAAAAAGGCCAAAACAATAACTGACAGTGGGTGGATGGAGGAATGTTGAGTGTGTGTGCGTGTGTGTGTGTGTGCGTGTGTGCGCAGTACGGGAAACTGTGCGGAACTGCACAATCGAGATCTCCACCTGTTTACACTTCTGCTCTGGCCGCATTCTTCTGAGGCCTCTCTGGAGGGCTCTCACTCAACTCAGTCAGCTAACTGCCTTGGAGCGCCATCCGCCAGCACACAAAGGGCCTCCGCGACCCTCAGCAGAGCCATGAAAAGGAGGGAAGAGTGAGAAAAAAAAGAGTATCGGTCAAGGAGCAACGAAGAAAGAGAAAGCTAGGGAGCGAAATGAAAGGGAATAGAGGGAATGACGGGCCTTTTCCCAACGAGTCGTGTTAAAGGGAAGGCCGCTTTTTAAATGAGAAAGAGTGGAGGGTGAGAAGAAAGATAAGACAAGAAAAAAAAAGAAAGAAGCTCTGTCAGTTTTCTTTGTTGTACCGGACGAGAACATGGGTCAAAATGAAGGGATGTGTGAGGTGAGAAAGAGCGCACTAGAGCAAAGGATGGAGAGATGAGAGGAGGAGAGGCCTGACACCGGCCCTTTGTGTGCAAATTTCCCACCACGGTCCTTGCAGTTTCTTAGCAGTTAATTAAAGAAGCGGGAGGTGGAGGACACTGCATGGGGTCGAGGGTCTTGCGAGCGTTCCTCGCCGCATGAACGAAGGATTTGTCTTAAACTGGGCAGCAAGAGGCCAAACAATGTCAAAACCAATTAGGGCTGGCATTGGGCAGCAAGAGTTTCCACTAGTGAACAAGCAAAGGCTACAACAAACAGGCACACTGATGTTTTAGGACAGAGAAATAGTATGTTTGTGTCACAGGATGAGGCTCTAGTGGCCTGAGAAGTGTGGAATGGGTGACCACCTGACAGCACGCTCCAGTACAGTAAGGTTGCATGATTTCTGCATATCCAATTACTTAATATACAGAGGGAGTTTTTGGATACTTTTTCACTGATTGTGAAATGCATTATATAAACAATATGAAACCAAGTGGCATCTGCAAACACATCATGCCAGACTTTTCAGAACTTCACTTTTCGTATCCTTTTTCCCCCAATTACTGTAGAATTTCCAGTCCCAATTAATTTTTGTATGGCTTAAAATTATGTGAATTATATGTAAATCAATTATATTAAAAATGTATGAGGAAAAAACATTAATGGTGTCCACAACAATATTAAGCAGCACAAATGTTTTCAGCATTAATAATAATAAAATATGTTTCTTGAGGATCAAATCAGAATATTAGAATGATAGAAGGATCATGTGACACTGAAAAATCAGCTTTGCCATCACAGGAATAAATTGCATTTTAAATTAGATTCCCTTCCTTCCTTCCTTCCGGTTTCATTTTATTGTTGTTTATCCAGTGCAGTGAACTTCATACATTTTAAGCATGTCTAATATGTCCAAATACATTTAGGGTCCACTCTATGTGTTGCAAAAATGGTACACACACTTTTTAATGCATTGACAGTAAAATACAGGAGATTTTGGATTTTCAAATGGAAGAGTCCATTTGCCTCCCAAAAACAGAAAGCTCCTCAATGCCCACTCTTTGTCCACAGGCCATCCAGTGCCAAGTCTGTTTCCTCACCATCAGCCTCTACAACTGGCACCTCTGCTATGGTTGGCACATTTCTCTAGTTTCTGTCTTTATCCTCAGGGGTTGAAGTGCCACTGTAATGCCTCTGTATCAGTCTTGGCAGAGACATAACTGGCAGTTTTTAGTGACACCAGAGCAATGCAGTGTGCCCTCCTCGCTTTCATTTCATTTCAAGTTTGTTTTTGGGAAATTATCATATTTAAAGAGTTTTGGGTTCCACGCTGCAAAAATATTGAATGTGTCGCATAAAATGAAAACTCCAAGACTAAGCAGAAACTTCTGCTAACTGGTCGCTTTGGCTGTGGACTGATCAAATGTGCCAGTGTAAAGAAGTCAGCGATTGTGGCTAGTCTTTCAGCAAAGACTACTGGCCAAGCTGATAAGGTCTTTCCCTACTTTTCAGGTCATTTTTATGCCCCTAAAATATCTCTGTCTCTATATACATCTGTTCAGAATGATGAGAATTGAGAAAAAAACTTCGGTCAAAATCACTAATATTTAGAACATTTCCTTAACGGTCATTATTAAGCTCAATTTTCTCCTTCACTCATTCTATATACCTTCTGGCTGGATTCACTGTATCTCTCCTCTGTATAAATAACTAACAAATGCTGTGTGAATCTCTCTCTTTCTCATCCTCTATCTCTGTTTCAGCATCTCCAGCTCATAAATCCATTAGATTCCACTGCCAGACACAGTGAGAGAGGAGTCCATCCCATCCTTTCCTTTGATAAATCACAGTTGTGTGTGTAATCTCCCTCAGGCAGGCCAGAAGAAGTGATCAGTGACAGAAGAGACGCACGTCGACACAAACCACCTTTAGTGGAGGGGGCTGAGGGTGGGGGGCTGGTAATCAGAAGGAGATTGAGAGACGGGCGAAAATTGCCATGCAGATTTAGAGCCCATAAACATAGAGAAGGGCTCCTTCCAACCCCCTCTTTATTTTTCTCGTTCTCTTGTTCTCAGCGTCTCTATGGGTTGCTAGTTAGAGATAGGTAGGCTAAGACAAGAGACCAGGTTACTGTAACCTTGGTGGTGGCGTGGCCGCTCTCCTCCATGCGGCCAGCTATTCATCACACCACCGAGGCGGAGGGAAGAACGTGCGGCATGGGGAAATGAGTGACCCAAGATGAGTAACAAATCACCCCCTCACTCCAGTATACCAAGGGAACATGGCTGAGCTGACTATACACCATCAGCAGGTCTGGGATCAGACTATTCAGGCTGCGTGCAAAGTCTCTTTGGATCTGCAAAAGCAGGATTCTGTTACTTAGCTTTGCTAGTCACGTCTTGTAGGTTTAGGTAAATTTATGGTGTGTACCAGTTTTTAAGGCAATGTAATGTACTGTGAAATGTCCTTTCACCCTTTCTCAAGATCACTCAAGATTTTGATTCGTTGAACGGTCAAGATCATGGTGCTCCACAGATTCAAGTAATGCTCAATGAATGTGTTTACATGTATAAAAAACTGCTTTATTATAAAAAACCTGAAAACTTAACTCTAAATCCGCACGTGCTCATTGGATTTTGTATAAACCGTTTAAGGTGATAAAACAACACCGTTAAAGACACTTACATTTACACACATTGTTGTGTTATTAGGCATAGTTGGTGATATATCTATATATATATACACACAAATCTAAACATAAATAAAAGTAGTAATTATTTCGTATGTGTTCGCATGTATATATGCAAATAACTGTATAATGTCTTTATTGTTTTGTACCTGCTTTTTATGCTGCCTCTTGGCCAGGTCGTCATTGTAACTGAGAACTGGTTCTCAACTGACCTACCTGGTTAAATAAAGATTTTAATAATATGATAGATTGATTGAGAGCGATAAATAGATGCTACAAAAATGATACATAGATACATAGATAATAGATAGATAGATAAATAGATAGATAGACTTTAAAATTAATTATTATCAATGTTGGGAAGGTTACTTTGGAAATGTAATAGGTTACAGATTACAAGTTACATACATTTCTAATGAATGTTTATTTGCAACTGTTAATCATTTTCAAACATTTACACCATGCAGGGTTAACCTTACAGTAGTGCTCAACACTGTCAGACTTTCAAAATCCTTCCTCACTTGACATAAGATGATCAAATGTGAACACATCCACCACAAAATCAGACTTTAGTACCGCCTTTTACTTTGAGATTGATCTGAAGTTCAATGCAAATTTAAAATCATAAGAAATAGTTAATAGATAAGAAATATTTGCATAACTACAGGAAACACTGCATCTAACAATGGTTTGGAAAACAAAATAGTTAATAAAAAAATAATAATAAATAAAAGCATATACATCAACTCAAATAAGGTTATAAGCATGTGTCCTATTCTGTGTACTAAACTCCTGAAACATTGGTGTCTCTTCGTATATGATATGATGATAGTTTTCTCAAAATAAGTAAAATACTCATGAAGTGACTCAGAGC
>NW_015665016.1:331297-333810 GCF_001515625.1 Sinocyclocheilus rhinocerous
TTTTCTTCGCTTTCAAATGGCTTGTAAAAGTGCCGTGCGCATTTTACTTTCACTTTCGAATTAGGGGCAATTGAATTGCCGCAATTTGGCTTCAAGCAATTGTTCGTTTGAGTTTTCCCTCTTTTCCTCATATTTCTTGGCTTTCAAATAGCTTGAAAAAGTGCCGTGCGTGTTTTACTTTCACTTTCAAATTAGTGGCAATTCGGCGTTGATTCAATTCAAGCAACAATGTCAAACTCATAACTTTTATTAACAAAACGAATAAAAATACACCATATAGGCCTATGCCTAATAAAATAACAAATTACTTAGACTATACAAAATTTAAATAGGTATATAAAACTGAAAATCAGCAAACACTGTATATTGCGCCTTTGCATTTCCATTCTAAACAATCTTCTGCCATCGTCTTGTCTTTCTCACCTCACTCTTGTCAGTCAGCTCGACTCACTCTCCTCACGTGATAAATAAAATCTGACTCCTGCTCCGTGGTGCACTATCGTTAGCGCATGGTTCGGCATGCTACATTGAGCTTTTAATTTTTAAAAGTGTCTGTCCTCTAACTGAACTAGGCTAAATGATTTTTGTTTCTATAAAAAAATCAAAACGACGGTGGGCAAATGACGTAACCGGTGTATTAATCATTAATGATTAATTTATTTGTTTATATTTAGATCTATGTTTGTATATATAACTTTTGTATTTCAATAACTATTTTTAACGTATTTGTCTTTCTGTAAATAATATTGTGTATCTTCTTAACATTTCAGTTGAAATATAAAATTATAACCTTATGAAGAATGTGCTTTGCATGAACAAGATTAAGTTATACGTGTATGAAGACTTATGCAGAGTGCTCCAGTGGCCTCTGACCCCTCAGACACACTGAAGGCCAAGGCGTATTGTTCCTTTAAGAGCACACAGGACCATATATTAATACTTGGCAGGTAACGGCATCTACAGCTTGTCAGCTCTGCACTAGGGCCATAATCTTGCCTGCATGTGTATGTATGTGTGTGCTGCTATTCCCCTGTGAAGCTCGCTACACCAATTTTTAGCCCTTGGCAATCACTCACTCACCACATATCTACATACAGGCTGATGAGCTCCTCTGAGGACTCAGTCACATGACTCTGTTTGTTTGCTCACTGGACTGGTGGATTCAGTAAAGGTGTGTGTTTGTGTGCTAATAGACTGGCATACCAACCATTACAAACCAATATTTTTGTGAACAATCCCTTCTGGTTTTATTGTCAGTTGCCTTGCAGTTGATCTGCATTTGCAAATTAAGATTTTTGAAGCAGGTCTGCATCTGTCTGCCTTTCATTTCCACTCTTGTTTTTGTGTTTTTTTTACCATTACTTTTATTTTTTTCATTTGGACTTAACAGGGAAAAAGAGGGGTATTTCCTCTCCAACATAACATTTGTCGTCACTGCCTCCATCCCCCACCCTCACACAAAACTCATCTACTCGCATGCTGATGCAAGCACATATCTCAGGTTGTTGTTGGCCACACAACAGATGAAACCCAACACTCTGTAAGCTGCTATTTAATGTGACCCTCCTGCAAACATTATATCATGTTATGGTGTCTGTGGTGTAACTCATTTTCAGTATAAAGTAGACTTATACAGTTTTTTCATGATAAATACTAAAAGTAGATAGTTTATCCCACACATTTTTTATCAGGTTAACTAAAATGGCTATCTAAGCTTTTTGAAATAAATTGTCATTTTTGTATGCTGACATTACAACTGTCACAATAGCACTACTGTGATTTACACCCCCTTTTAACCTCATAAAGTTCCAGTGTGCCGCCCGCGGTACACCGCATGCTTTGAGGGTTAACTTCGTGACATACAACAACTCAAAAAATTAAAAATAAAGTTAAACATGTCATATATGTTTGGAAAGCTGAGATTCTTGTGATTCGAATTATGCAACCATTTTAAGATACAATCAACACAGCAGGTACGATCAGTGTCTTTGTCAGACCACCAACAGCCAAATAAACAATAACAAAACTGAAGGAACTCACCTATGAATCCTCCTGTTAGTCCACTAATTCATAACATTCCAACAAAAATGGTGTAGTTAGCATCTAAGAGGTCTCACCAGGCAGCGATAGCCAAAGAGCTCCCAGTATGAAGGATGGTGCCGCCCTCTCTTTGATGGACAGTAGATCGATCCAATTGCATCAGAGTTTGCAAATGACTGTCGTTTCTGATAGCCAATGGACTTCTGAAAAGATTAATATGTGACTTTAGTGGGACAGTTCATCCTGTCAAAGAATTATAGTCCCCTTGTCCAAATACCCGCACTTGCGGTCTTGGCCACTTGAGAGTGCGTGCGCGCGACAGGAAGTAAGTGCGCAAGACTGTCCCAGGTCTTAAAAATACCGTTAGTGTATCCCATCATGCATCATGTTCTGCATGTTCTGGGTGAGACTTTTTGCCAAGATCGCGTGAGAGGTCACGGAAACCTTTCCAATGTAAGTTAAATAAGTTAAAT
>NW_015665016.1:339485-345728 GCF_001515625.1 Sinocyclocheilus rhinocerous
TCATTTCAAATTAGCCGACGGAGCACTCAAATCCTCGGCGCATTCTGAAGTATAGCTTGTTTTTGCATGTAAACAAAACCGGAATATTGAAGTCAAAATGGCCGCTGACCTCTGCCCTTTTGATTGACACCTCATTTGAACCAATAGCTGCATCTAAGAGGTCTCACCAGGCAGCGATAGCCAAAGAGCTCCCAGTATGAAGGATGGTGCCGCCCTCTCTTTGATGGACAGTAGATCGATCCAATTGCATCAGAGTTTGCAAATGACTGTCGTTTCTGATAGCCAATGGACTTCTGAAAAGATTAATATGTGACTTTAGTGGGACAGTTCATCCTGTCAAAGAATTATAGTCCCCTTGTCCAAATACCCGCACTTGCGGTCTTGGCCACTTGAGAGTGCGTGCGCGCGACAGGAAGTAAGTGCGCAAGACTGTCCCAGGTCTTAAAAATACCAAAGCGCAGTGCCCTTAACGCACACTAAATCCACACTATCTGGAATATCGCTCCGGAGAGGTACTTGAGGGTTAGTGTATCCCATCATGCATCATGTTCTGGAAATAAATCGTGAGACTTTTTGCCAAGGTCGCGTGAGAGGTCACGGAAACCTTTCCAATGTAAGTTAAATATTAATAATAATAAGATATTACATATAATTTGGTAGTAAAACAAAGTGCTACACATTTTATTGCTGCAAAGATTAGTATATTTATTTTTGTACAACATTTGCAACTGCTTTTTATCACTTAATTAAATTGTGTCATCTATAGGGACTACTGAACAGACATTTAGAAGTTGATTTTAAAATGCAAAGTATTGAAAATAACAATAAAACTCTGTAAACACTTTGCGTTTTTACAACACTATAAGTGTGTCCCATCAGGTAATGAAAAGTTGTACACACACTTGTGGTCTTCATGCTCACTTGAACACTTGGGCCAAATACAGGAAATACGTCATATAAGTGGTCAAGTGCAAAGACCACAAGTGTGTGTATTTGGACAAGGCAAGTGACTCGTGCGTCCGTGCGTAAAGAACGCTTTGAGAGAGTTTACGGGTGAAAGATGGTTAGAGGTGAAAAATGGCGAAGAGAACGAGAAAAACAAACCTTTTGCTCTAAGAAGTTGTTGAACAATGTGCTCGGCCTGACAGTAATGACGTTTTTGACGGAGAGAGCGATATTTCATCCATTGACTCAGAAGCAGAGATGTTTTTGGATGGAGGAGATGTCACTCTCAACAAGTAAGTGTTTTATTATATTGTATAATTATATTTATATATATTTTACATATAATTATGCATATTATACATTTTACTGTATATATTGAGGTATGTGTTTGTGGTGTTGCTAACTTCTGTCGTGTGTGTGTGTGTGTGTGTGTGTTTGTGTTTGTGAGGTGTTCCTGCTAACTTCTATCGTGTGTGTGTGTTTTATGTGTTTGTGTTTGTGAGGTGTTCCTGCTAACTTCTGTTATATGTGTGTGTGTGTGTGTGTGTTTTATATGTGTATGTGTTTTGAGGTGTTCTTGCTAACTTCTGTTGTGTACACTATAATGTGTTTATGCTTCAGTTACTATGTGTCAGCAATTATTGGCAGTGAATCTGGATAAGAAATTGAATAGCTCTAAGTATAACCTTTCATTAGAGCCCAAAATTATGACTGTACATTAAAGCATTCAAGAATTTCAGCATTTTATGTGTCGTTGGTTACAAAGGGTCATTTGGAGTCTCCAAGTGGCCTTTTTTGGGAAGCGCCTAGACATAAATTTAGATAAACATGTGTAAAACACTCATTTTCTAAGGTATTGTTATCAAATTTGAAACATTTTGCTTGGTAAGACTTGTAAACTTGACTGACTGCTTCATTTCCACTTTAAACAGATATACATGTCAGTGATGCACCAGAAACCATATAAAAAGGCATTAATTTCCTTGACAGACTGTAAAAGATCCTTTATTCATACCAGTTCTGTAAATGCAAAGTTTTATGTATTGGTCATTTCACTGTTTGTATTCTGTAGATGTTGTGCAAAGGTCACCCAGTCATCAGAGCGAGTAAGGAAAATGTGCAACAGCATTAGCCAGAACTTTTTTTTTTGCGTCTGTAACATCATCAATCAAGTTCTTGCAAGTCAGATGAGCGAATCTCTAGACATGATGGGAGAGGTCGGTGAGCCTTAACCACACTGAAATAACAGGATCACTAATATCTGTCCAGACATACAACCGCAGTCCCACCATGCTAAGATCCGACACTCCAGGGAGTCAAAAGTTGGAGAGGTGAATATCTCACACTGATAAGCTCAAGCATCCATATTTTGTTCAGAATGTTTTTTTTTTTTTCAAGAGGTATTGATCTGACCTTCAGTTTCCACCATTCAAATAGCCATATCCATTATACATGGTGTTAAACATGCAAACTTAGATATTATTGATGTGACATTGGTGTCCAACACTTAAAACACTGGAACCTTTGATGCCTGTAGCTGTAATTTTTTCCCACATTTTAAAATTCAGCTTAGTCAGCTTGCTATGTGCATATGTCGGCCAATTGATTTCTGACTGCCTTTTACAGGTAAATCTTAGTAATATATAATCATATTACATGAAAAGAAGTAAATTATTTAAATTGGGTTAGAAGGAAAAAAAAAATATATATATATATTTTGCTTTTGTGGCATACCTCATTGCTTCCACTTGGCTCTTTTTTTTCTAGAATTGATTTCAAACTCTAAAAATGTTACATTTGAATCTGTTACTTGCTTGCACACTTCAGTGCAGTCGGCTCACAGCGTCCACTGGTCATCTGGTTTTCGGAGGTCTCAGGAGAACTGAGCAGACGCTTGGGAAATCTACTGCTTGTTCTGTACTGTATCCAAGGGGCAGAGAAACAGAGAGAGAGAGAGAGAGCAAGAGAGGGAGGCGGCCACAGGGCCTGACCGTTAATGAGTGGCTGTAAGAAGCAGATAGGCCGTAATTGAGGATTTATCTGGGGTCTTCACAGCACTTAGTGCCCAATCGACAGCAGCACACAGACACAGGAATGAGCGCTTAGCCCCCTGAGAGACAGAGCCACAGCTGAGAGAGTGAAAATGAGAAAAATGGAGGAAAAGAAATGGAGAGAGGTTAGATTTAGGGGCTGGAGAAGGACAGTGTCTGATCATGTTGAGTGGAGCGGGATTTAGAAGGAGTTAGTGGAAACTAAATGCTTAAAAGAAGATCTGTTTAATGTGTTTTTGGGATAATGATGCTCATTGGTTGATGTTGAGCTGAGCTTGCCAATGAGAAACGAGTGTTGGGAGCTGCAATGTTGGGAAAGCTGAAACTGTAGACTGCTGCAGTACAAGCTATTCATAATTTTAAGTAGTTAAACTATACAGTCAGGCTAGGAAGTCAAAGGAATCAGTGAATCATTTTTTGAACTGCTGAAAGAAACAATTCACTAAAATGAATCAGAATGAGTCTGAAGAATAACTGTTTATTTTTTTTGTCATGCTACACCTACTCATGCTATGTTATTTGTTTGAAAAAGTAGCTTGTTACTGGAAAAGCTACTTCATTTTGAAAACTAGTTATGCTAATGTCATGCTAGTTAAAAATGATATTAAGATAATAGTACAGCTACGTTTTAGTTATTTGTTGGAAAAAGTAGCTTGGTATTGGTAAAGGTACTGTTTTGATTACATTTACGCTAATGTTGTGCTACTGTAGTTAAAATTATAGTAAAGCTAGTAGCATTGTTTCATTTAGTTAGTTAACCATTTGTTGGTACTAGAAAAGCTACTTTGTTTAGAAAATGATTGTTAAACATAGTTATGCTAGATGGTTGTTTTGGTCAATTTCTTTAGTTAGTTATTTGTTAGTTACCGAGGGCCTGAATGCAGTGTGAAACAACGCAATATCTGTTTCTCATGCTAAAAATCTAACAGAAAAATTGTACACTCAGCACCATAAAAGTATATTTCATGTTAACCCTGCTAATATGATGTAGTATTCATCAGACGAAAGTCGTAGTTTCAGTTTGTTAGCATAAAGTTTAGTAAGTACACCGGACACACCTCTTAAAATGGCCGTATGTTCTGTTGATCTAGATACCCACCATCAAAACACAGTGGCCCACGTACCAATTTACATCACGCGTTCAGGACACACCAGCACCGTAACCCTGCCTGTTCATACATCACCATCATATGGCGAGTGCGTTTGTGTATATGATCTTATTGTATGCAAATGTGTGTTTAAATGTACACATGCCCGGCCGTGCATAGGGATGCTTGGCGTGGGGGGGTCGGTGGCTGTGATGGTAGGCGGTGACAGAAATTGAGGGGGACGGGGTGGCAGCTGTGGGCTGCTCAGAGCACTGTCAGAGCAGAATGATTAATGAACGGCAGCCCCAGCTGAGCCTAACCTTTGGAGAACCGCGCAGGACATCTGCAGAACTGTCAGCGCTCTGACAAGGACAGAGCTGAACAACCAATTATTTCGCCATCACTAAGGTGGGCTGTCAGCTTAATCCTAGCCATTCACTTAGGCAAGGACAGGCAAATTTCTCCTTTACATACACATAGAGGCAGGGCTCTACACGGACACACTCACACAAACAGACACACAGCCACATACAAACTGCTTCGGTGAAAAACATACACAAGCATGCCCAGACAAAATAGAATTAACCCCTCCTGTGCCAGAGATGGCAGCGAACAGGTAACTCCTGCTAGGAAAGTCATGCTTTACAAAAATGAACTGGAGTGGTACCAAGATACAATGTTGGCATCAGATGGTACTACCATGATACTTTGAGATGTACATCAGTACATAATTATGCTAATTACCAATGTAAAGAATACCACAGTATAATAATGGTTCATGTTGAAAAATGCATGGTATTACTGTGGTAAAATTAATGGTACTACCATGACAGCTTGATATATGCAATGGTACGAATAATTACCATATAGTAAACACTCAAAGGTAATTTTAAGAATACTGTAGTATTACCATGGTGCATGGCCAAAAACACATTAGTGGCATGGTACTTTGATATATACCATGCACTGTAAAAAAAAAATCTGTGACATTTACGGTAAAATACCGGCAGCTGTGGTTGCCAGAACTTCACAGTTAAAAATATGGTAGCAACATTTTAGGTTTTACAGATTTAACTTAAATTCACAATAAAATACCGTATTTCATTAACTGATGTAATGTTAATAAACCAACATATTGAAGTGTTAATATCTGTTTTGAAACAAGGTACAGAAAAGTAGTGCAATCTGGTCATTTTTGGTTTGTGATTCCAGAAAACTGAACTGTATAGATAAGAAAATGTGTGTTTGGTTGTGAACCTTGCCAGGATGTGGCTTTATATCATTGAAGTAGAGAAACTGAGGTAAAATTATATGAGTAATACAGTTTATTTTTAGTCACAGCTGCATTTTTCAGGCACAAAAGAGGGTTTTTCAATGAATGAATTTCAGTTAGGGTGACTGTATTAAACTTGAACTTAATCTACAAATATAAAACTATAAAAGACGCTAATTTATTTATAACTGAGTTGAATTTATTGTGATGAACAGTAGCATTTAACTAATTTAGCTTTAATGTAAAATATATAAAATGGGGCCAGGTTCAGTTTCAAAATAAAAAGATACTTCTTCCAAAAAATGTTAATTCTCTCATCATTTACACACTGTCTTGTCATCTCAAACTCGTATTACTTTATTCTGACAAAATTTTCATTTTGGGTGAGCTATTGGCTGAATTCTCTGTCTGAATATTACAAATCTCAGAAGTAATATTGAGTTTTTGCAGGTCAATGTGAAGTTGCTGTAGTCTCGTGTCAGTCATTTAGGCCTGAAGGCTCACGGTGACATGACTGCCCATCTTTACTGCAGCCCTCTCAACACACGCTAATCAACCAGTGATTAGCTACCAGCATTGATTTACTCTCCAGCGCTGGGTGTGTATGTGCATCCATATTCGTGAGCACGCGTGTATGTACAAAGCTTCTAATGAATGCCTGTATCTTGTGTTTATGTGTGTATGACAGCATTTCTTTGTTTCTCTGTGTTTGAACTCTGCTGCAGGGTTTCTGCAAAGGTGCCGTGTGTGTGTGTGTGTGTGAGTGTGAGTGATATGGCGATATGATTGAGGCGTTTCCTTGGCACTAACGAATGGAGCTTGGCCGGCAAGCCTATTGACAGACTGCTAATGAAGCTCCAGGGAAAGAGAAGGGGAAATTAGGAGC
>NW_015665016.1:349018-353050 GCF_001515625.1 Sinocyclocheilus rhinocerous
TTTTCACTGTAAATTATACAATGACTTTTTCTTTTTCACTTCCAAAAACCGTATTTTTAACAGTATTTTACTGTAAAATCACATTAAATGTAGTTACATTTATTCACCGTATATAGTATGGAAACTTACTGTTAACCAGTTAACAGGTTTTTACTGTAGCATTTTTACAGTCTTTTACTGTTAAAATCACAATCATTTTTTAAAGTGTGGTTTTGAATAATTACAATTTCATATGTTATGGTATTTACAAGGTACAGAAAAGTAGTGCAATCTGGTCATTTTTGGTTTGTGATTCCAGAAAACTGAACTGTATAGATAAGAAAATGTGTGTTTGGTTGTGAACCTTGCCAGGATGTGGCTTTATATCATTGAAGTAGAGAAACTGAGGTAAAATTATATGAGTAATACAGTTTATTTTTAGTCACAGCTGCATTTTTCAGGCACAAAAGAGGGTTTTTCAATGAATGAATTTCAGTTAGGGTGACTGTATTAAACTTGAACTTAATCTACAAATATAAAACTATAAAAGACGCTAATTTATTTATAACTGAGTTGAATTTATTGTGATGAACAGTAGCATTTAACTAATTTAGCTTTAATGTAAAATATATAAAATGGGGCCAGGTTCAGTTTCAAAATAAAAAGATACTTCTTCCAAAAAATGTTAATTCTCTCATCATTTACACACTGTCTTGTCATCTCAAACTCGTATTACTTTATTCTGACAAAATTTTCATTTTGGGTGAGCTATTGGCTGAATTCTCTGTCTGAATATTACAAATCTCAGAAGTAATATTGAGTTTTTGCAGGTCAATGTGAAGTTGCTGTAGTCTCGTGTCAGTCATTTAGGCCTGAAGGCTCACGGTGACATGACTGCCCATCTTTACTGCAGCCCTCTCAACACACGCTAATCAACCAGTGATTAGCTACAAGCATTGATTTACTCTCCAGCGCTGGGTGTGTATGTGCATCCATATTCGTGAGCACGCGTGTTTGTACAAAGCTTCTAATGAATGCCTGTATCTTGTGTTTATGTGTGTATGACAGCATTTCTTTGTTTCTCTGTGTTTGAACTCTGCTGCAGGGTTTCTGCAAAGGTGCCGTGTGTGTGTGTGTGTGTGTGAGTGTGAGTGATGGCGATATGATTGAGGCGTTTCCTTGGCACTAACGAATGGAGCTTGGCCGGCAAGCCTATTGACAGACTGCTAATGAAGCTCCAGGGAAAGAGAAGGGGAAATTAGGTTTGTATTGTTACTAGGTAAAAATATCTAAACATCCCTATATCAAGATAAATGTACTTGAGAAGTAAAAGGCTTGTTTTTTTTTAAATCGACTACATGTGGACGCTGTTGTCACCCCATATTTTATTTTCTTGTTTTTAATCTTACAAAATTGGGAGAGGTGTATGCTTACACTGTGAAATATGATAAAATATCTGTGAATGAAATGGGTTATAAAGCCACCCAGAGTATGTTTTTTTTGCCTATATGTGGTTTCAGTTGTTCCTATTTTTTATTTATTTTTTCGTAAATTTGAAGAGTTTAAATAATCTTGATTGGTTAGTGAAAACATTAGTACGCAGATTTCACATTTTTGTAAATGCCCGTTTAGTGAATGAGGCCCAATACGTCATTTGGATAAAACAAAATAAATTAAATTAAATTGAAATAAAATAAAAAATATTTTTATGAGTATTAGGACTATATTTGCATTGTATATAAAATGTATGCATTGTTTTGTCTCTGACAATTATGAATTATTGAAAAATGAATTACTTTATAATTTTGGGGCATATTTGTGATGAACTTTGCAGGTCAGCATCATAAAAGAGATGAACTAGTCTGAGTAAAAAAAGAAAAAAAGAAAAAGAAAAAAGAAATCATAAAATTGTAGAGACACATGATTATGTTCATATCTTTGTGAGAAGTTTTCCGCATATATATTCCACAGGGAGTTAATAGATTTTCCTCTAAGCTAAAAGAACACATGCAAGTTTTTAATTGTCATGATTAAAAAAAGTCTCATTTGTTGACTTGCACTGTTAGCATGACATACAGTAAATTGCTGACATCAAAAATGCAAAAATTTCCCAGATTACCCGTGTTCACCCTTTGTAGTGGTTCCAAATAAGATAAATACTCACCAAAGCCAATTCTGAATGGCGTTTGCCACATGGAAGATGTTAATTTTGGACCCAGAGTGTACGTGTGTGTGTGTGTGTCTCCGTCTGTCGTTTTATGTTTTCTCTGTCTGTATCTGTTTGTATAAGTGACAGAGCTCCAGTGTTAAAATTTGCTCTTTGTCCTGCCTTTGAAGTTGAGGTCAGTCATGCATTCCACAGCCTGAGGAAAGAAAAAGGAAAGCAATGAAAAAATAACGTGCTAGCTTTTAGGGAAAAGGTTTTCAGTGAGACAGTTGAAGGATGAAATGCCAAGTCAAGCCATGTGAATCCTCTCTGTGATTTGGCTTGTGTATATTCATGAATGAACTTCATGTTACTGAGATGCACGAGATCCCTCAACTGACACTCCTCAGTAGATTTGATCTCCTGAACCGATTCTGCTCCTTTGTGTTTAGACAAATCGGCTCAGCCTTTTGAATTCATGAATTTTCAAAGACGGAGTGCACCGAGTTGTCTCGTTCTGTGGAGAGAACGGGTCGTTGCTGAGGGAGGAATTCTTTTTAGGGGATTCTGTGATTAAGAGCTCATTAAAAGCTTGAGTTAGCCTACCTCAAATGACAGTCAAGACAGGAAGACCTGAGAGGATGTGTTGACGTGGTTCTAAAGTAGGTTAGTGGTCCGCAAGCCGCGTGGAGAGACAGACTCCAGTAGGAACTCTAAAAGTGGGACAGCAAATGCTAAAAAACAAGCGGTCAAGAAGAATTCTTTGTGATGGTATGTGAGTTCATCTGTACAAAGGGTCCAGAACCTGCTAATGGTGATTGAATGACTTGAATAAGCCATAATTGATTTTTGCTTGCCATGTAAGTGAATTTTGCAAATTATTGTCCCAATAATCCCAATTATTTTCTCTCTAAGAGATCTAAGACAAGGTTTTGCTGTTTATCATGGTTTATATTTATATTTATGGTGTCTACACCATTGGTGTTCAGTTAAAGTTTTAAGCGGTCCAGTTTCTGTAACTACCTTCCCAGTGGAGGTCCGGACATTACATTTTTTGAATAGTTTTTGGGAAATTGTCCATGTGGACAACAGTAATATTTTATAAATTGCTCAAGAATAAGGATTTTTGGGCCAAAGCAGTTGAGTCTGACTATTTCTATTTCTCCAAAATACTATTAAAATAATTAAATTAAATTAAATTAACCAAATTGTATATAATTTAAAAGTTAAGATCTGCTGTTTATTCCAACTATTAACCTATTGTTACCTACAGTCAGACACCTATGTATAGCACATAAGGCTTGCTGAGAAAAGATTTACAAATATGTAAAGACTTATGGGTCAATTACATTACACTTTTTTTTTTAAATCTACTGTATGTGTTCACAGGTGATAAAACATTTGTAGTAAAGTTCTTCAGCAATGAGCCGCCTCTCGAAATTTCAGCTGAACAAATTTTATATATTGCTACTCTAGCATAATTTATGGTCATAGTGAAATGAGTCCACTGCTAACATGTTTACCTTTTGTAGCTTATCCATATGTGAGTATGAAATAGACACTGACATCAGTTAAGCGGTAATTAAACATCACTGTTTTGGTCAATGAATTGCACCCAAAAACTATTTCTGCTGAAACTGAAGATTCATTCATTTTCACTTGCCGAAATTTTAGTGCAAGTTTATTCAAAAATAAATTTAAAAATTATTTTACGAATACACCTCTTCTATGATAAGCCTGAGATTAAAGGTGGGGTAAGTGATTTCTGGTAGCCAATCTTGATATTTGAAATCACCAAAACAAACACGCCCCTACCCCTAAAGGGTCTCGCCCCTATTTTGATAGCTCCGCCCCACACATACGTATGCAATCCAGGCAACGATTAGTTCTGTGAAACAAAGCAAAAC
>NW_015665016.1:353086-377532 GCF_001515625.1 Sinocyclocheilus rhinocerous
ATAGAACTCGTTATAATCAGTGATGCTGTCTACACTGGATGTGGCGCGGCGGTGTGGTGTGACGCGACACGACAAATCCCCGACAGTAAACTGCTGCTGCGTTCTATTTATGACGTATTGACACAAATTTCAAATGATTTTCAATGGTCGCTTTGTCGCGTCCAGTGTAGACAGACTTTAGCTGTTGCGGCTAATGTCCGTCCTGTGCACTGAGCGCTCTCTCCTTCGCATCATGAGTAGACACGCCCCTTACTGCTGATTGGCTACAAGTTTGTATTGGTACTCGGCCCGACTCAGTTTTCTAAAGCGTTTTTGAAAAAATACATACCCCACCTTTAATTTCTGAATCAAGTCATATGGTGTCATTTTGATATTTTTGGATAAAATTCTTTAAAAAGATTTAAACAAAACATACAGAGGAGTATATTTATAAGAACTTAGCAAATTTTTTTAAATTAAATTAAATTTCTATTTATTATTTATTGATTGATTGTGACTCTTATTTGTCATTGACCCTTAGCTGCCATTTTGTAGTGCCATCAGCATTATGTAATTTTGATGTGGCTCCAGACTTATTAGTCACATGGCATTTATGACATTTCACATGAACCGCAGAAGCTTTGGCAGATTGGCAGATTTCAAATTGTATACTTGCAGGGGTTCCTGCACCAGCTGAGCAACTGCAGCTCAGTACTAACGGATAGCTTTCTCCTCGGTTTTCTTATTTAATAAACCATGACAGCATCTCTTGCTGAAATGACACAAAAACGTCTTGATTTTGTTCTGTGTGTTTATATTTAAGTGACTTAACCACCATACAGTTATATATTTACAACAATAAAGGGACAAACTTTTTTTGTCTTCCTAGCTACCCACGTGACAGACCTAGAAAATTTATCAGAAAACCTCCAAAAAGACTTTTTTTTTTTTTCATGCATTTAGCTTGGAAACTGTTAATTCTGGTCCACGTCTGTGTGTAAGATTTGAGAATGCTCAAGTGAGATGGCTTGAAAGCCTTCACCAAATCTCCCATGACTTTATTCAAGTATCTTCAGCACAGATGTAGGAGCGCCCCGATAACTCTGACTTTAACAGATGTCAGCTGACTAAAATATGTCTCTCCGTCTCCTGGTCTCTGGAGCGGTACAAGAGCTCCTCATTTAGCTTCAAAGTGGTGGGATACCCCCTCTCTGTCTCTCTTGCGCTCTCTTTTCCTTCTCTCTGTCTCTCAGTGTCTCTGCAATTGCCTCTAGGTTCACCCTCTGCAATTAGCTTTTCCTCTCTCCTGGCCCGCCAGCTCTGGTGAATGAGGTGGCGAGGTGACATGGGTCAAAGAGAATCTTCTCCTTCGTGTAGATGATTATGTCTTAACCTACCGTTATTCAAAGGCACTTGCCTCTGGGCATGAATCTACTCTGTGTGTGGCAGAGAGGCACGTCTCTATATACACACACACACACACACACACACACATAGTTGTACTCCTCATCGGGTGATAATGACAGGAAAATAGAGGTGGGACAGTGGAAAAGACTGCCAGGTCAAATGCGTGTTCCTTGCTTGTTTCTGAGAAAATGACAGCCGTGTGTGTGTGTGTGTGTGAGTGCAGTGTACAGCTTGAAAACCTAATGATGTACACTCAGTTATTTGTGCGTTTTTATGTGTGCTGCTGTTCTACGCAAAATAGCTGCTAATGAATCTTACGGGGATAGTTTGAGGCGTAATATGCAACTCATATTGATGTAGAGTAGAAGACATAAGAAAATGCAACCAATTCCAACGCAAATGAGAACGATGATTAAACTTTATGTTACTGTCAGAAGGATTATGGTGTAGTAATGACTTCCAACTAACGTGGACCACTGTGGGAAAGGTGTCTGACAGAACAACACATAGGCCTCTACAGTGCGACCATTTCAGTGGCATTTGCGACTGAAAAACTAGTGCGACTATGAAAAAAAAATATTTTGGAGCACCAGTGCGACTGACCCGATCAGCATATTTGCGTTTGCGCTCAGGGGAGCTTCAAAGGTTTCTACGTGTTTTTGCAGCGTTGAGTAATGTATCACATGCATATCTGTTGATTCCTTGAACGCAATGTTAATAAGAATCCAATCACCGCTCAAAACACTGCAGTTATGTTCAGTGCTGAGTTATGCAAGATCACGAATCCTCTGATTATAACAAACAAACTGTAGACATGATGTAAATAAAATATTCATTCTGCAGTGTAGTCCTAGCGAGTTTCATTGATTGTAATGTAACTTTGTGAGATCGTTATGGTGAGTCACAGCTTTTAATAATTATTAAGGGTGTAAATGTGATATTGATTTAATACAACAGTTCAATAAACAATAAGCTAATATTAAGTGATTTACATTACCTGACTACAACACTATTGCCTGATTTTTCCTCATTTCCAAGCAAACACAGCTGTGTTTCGTTTATGAATGAACATGCGTTTTTAAATGAATCTAGTGATTCAATGATTCAATTACCCATTTATAAAGACAGTCACTTACTTCGTTCCTAAATGAATCAGCTGTTCAAACGAATCAATTGAATGAATGATTCATTGACAGTTCATCATTTCAGTTATTTAAATCATTTAATATTTCTATATTCAAAATTTTATAATTAAAACATTAATCTCAACATGAATTTATGAATTTAATTGCACTCATGCCACCTCCAAGCCTCATTAAACGTCTGTAAATATACCTACATGCCTCTTTTGTGTTCTTCTGTGCCACCTCTGTAGTGCAAATTAACTTTGTTAATACTGATTTCATTTGATCGGTAATATATACTTTTTATTCTACTTGTTCTTATTATTTTAATCAAAAATTGAAAAAGCCTATAAATAATTTTTTTAAAAATTTGACTTAAAAGATGACAATAAAGAAAAAATGCTATTAAAAAATGCCAGTTAAAAAAGCCCCTGTAAATCACTTTAAGGAGTCACCTCGTAATGGAAAGGCAAATTTTTGTTTATTTTTTGACTGTGCTCCTAAATTTTTTATACTACAAGCACAAGTGCTCCTAAAATGAAAAGTAAGCGTAGAACCCTGACACATTTTAGTTTTAAACTGTTTTCAGCGTCTGAATCTTGAAAGATATTTAATGGGTCTCTATAGCGCAGCAAACAAAGAGTGCTCCCCTAATGTTAGTGTGTAACAGCAGTGGTTATATACATATATTACATTATTGTATTATTATTAATTATTATTATTATTATTATTATTATTATAACAACAACAACAATAATAATTTCTTGCTGAAATTTTAGATTGACATTTTTATTTATTTATTGTATTTTTTTTTATAACCATAAGAACATATCTGGAACATTCTGGGAACAAAACACCTTACGTTTACTGTAAATATCTTTCCAAACTTGATATACTCTCTTCCATTCACAATATTCAGATATTGCCGTGAAATCGCTATTTAAGTATCAGCATTTACTTACATCTTACTGTAGAAAGTGCAACAACTGATGAGGATTCTCTTTTTTTTTTTAAAGCTTTAATTTATAACAACATAAAAACAGTGCTGTTGTTTTTGAAGGACCTGTTTTGCTTTTATATCACTATTCAATCATTGATTTTTAAAATAACATATGCCAAGACGAGGCATCAATAATTTTTTTTTTTTTTTCAAAGCAAATCTACTCACAATTTCAACTACATAGCTCATTCTCTTACAGTTGTAACATTTTAAACCTTATTTGGTGTGCAAACAAAAAAAATCTCTTTTTCTGTAGAATGTATATCCCTACACTGTATATTTCTGTATATCCCTTTTTTAGTATAGCCCTAGACAAAGATAATGGGCTGAAAATAACAGAGGGGACAAGGGAATTTTGGAGCCTGTTAGGGTCACAGTGGGGTGGGGAGTCTCAAGGACATTCAATGTTTCTGCCTAAACTCTTTAGAGCTTCAAAGGGAAGTGGCCAGAACCCCAGAGCAGTGGTCACCCAAGGGGAAGGAGGCTGATGTGGCCAGCTGAGATGAGTTCATCCCACTCCGGATCTCCCGTGCCCAGTGGAGAGAGCAGAGCAAAGCTTAAAGAGTAGGCCTCGGCATCAGCGCTCCTCCTGTGGGACGAAAAGACACTTTCTTGACCTTGAGGAGCTGCTGAGAACACAGAGGAAACTTTATAATGTGGTTAAAGCTAGAATTACACTGGCAAATATCTTATTTCTTAATGTCTGATGTATTATAGCTTTGATATTGAATTTGTTTTTAGTGGATGTTGTGCGCTAGCTGACAAAAAGTTTCAGTTTGGTTTGCATAACAATATCAAAATGCATAATTACCAAAATAATTTCATTATCAAATGATAATAGCAAAATAAAAGCAATTAAAAGCCATTATGCAAAAGTCCATGTGTGATGAGGAAACCATTCAAAACTCTTATAAGTTCTTTTGTAATTTAATTTACTGTTTTTATGTTTGGGGTCCAAGTTTAAACAAAATTGTTTTATATTTGGAAACCCATTACTACCATTATAAACATTATTTTTTAGGTTTTATTTATAATGATAAAGCATAACATTTATTTAATAATAATAATAATAATAATAATAATAATAATAATAAATAATTTTTATATTTATATATAATAAATTATTTTTTCTTCAGATTATTTAAGGTCCATCTAGACTGTCTGTCTAACTGTCAAAATTAGTGTTAACGCATGCGATTAATTTTTTCAGTTTAACGCATTAAAAATATTTAACGTAGGGCAGAGCTGTTTTTTTCCGATTTTGTCATTTTATCATGAATCAATAATAAATCATGAATCATGAATCATGAAAAGAAAAAAAAGGGAAGTCAATAACTTTTGTATCTGTAAGGATTCATCTGTATTTAATGTAGAATTTAGTGTTTGATAACTTTATTCAATTTCTGTATATTTCCTACTTGCTGAAGGGCACATCTAAATATGACATTATAATTGATTTATGTAATGATTGTTTTAAGTTCACTTAAATTAGAAGTTGTTATTTTTTAAAGTCTAATAAATGTTAATATTAAAAACTATAGCTCTCAGTTATACTGTAATGTAGAATGGCAATATTCAATGGTAAAATATTAGGAAAAAGAAAACAATTTCCTAGAGACATATTGATATCAGTGATGCTCACCTTCAAAAAATAAAAAAGATGCCATTAAAGAAATATTAAAAATATACTGTCTTTATGTTGTTTCTACATTCATTTGAAGATTGAATGTGAAATTATTGCAATATAAAAGTATATTTAAAAACTTGTAACATTAGGTGGGATTAATCACGATTAATCGTGATTAATATTAGAAAAAAATTTGCAATACATTTTTTATAATCGATTGACATCACTAATATATATATATATATATATATATACAACAGACAAACTACTGTAGCTCAAATTGCTCAAGAAGTTAATGTGGTTCTAATGGAAAGGTGTCAGAATACACAGTGCACTGTGGTTTGTTGCGTATGGGGCTGCATAGGCAGACCAGTCAAGGTGCCCATGCTGAGCCCTGTCCACCGCCTAAAGCGCTAATGGCCGGGTGCATGTGCGTCGCTTACCTGAGGAACACATGGCACCAGGATGCACTATGGGAAGAAGGCAAGCCGGCAGAGGCCGTGTGATGCTTTGGGCAATGTTCTGCTGGGAAACCTTGGGTCCTGCCATCCATGTGGATGTTACTTTGACACATACCACCTACCTAAGCATTGTTGCAGATCATGTACACCCTTTCATGGAGATGGTATTCCCTGGTGGCTGTGGCCTCTTTCAGCAGAATAATGCAGCATGCCACAAAGCAAAAATGGTTCAGGAATAGTTTGAGGAGCACAGCAACGAGTTTGAGGTGTTGACTTGGCCTCCAAATTCCCCAGATCTCAGTCCAATCGAGAATCTGTGGGATGTGCTGAACAAACAAATCCGATCTTATGGAGGCCTCACCTCGCAACTTACAGGTCTTAAAGGATATGCACCAAGAATATCTTGGTGCCAGATACCACAGCACACCTTCAAGGGTCTAGTGGAGTCCATGCTTCGACGGATCAGGGCTGTTTTGGCAGCAAAAGGGGGACCAACACAATATTTGGAAGGTGGTCATAATGTTATGCCTGATCAGTGTGTGTGTGTATATATATATATACCCAATATATATAATGTGATTGATTTCTGATCATATTGTTTATGTTTGCAATCAATTTGACCCCAGCAAAACCACAATGTTGAAAAATATAATAATATTTTTTTTAAAGTAAAAAATATATAAAACATGAAAATTATTTACGTTGAACATTAATAAGGTTTATGAGACTTGAAACATAAGTAATGTAAAATTAATGGAGCATGTTAGGTTGAAATTTTGTTTACAGTCAGCTGTCATATAAGATTAAGAAAAGTCATGGAGTATCTACCTGATACTTCAATGTAGCACTTTTTTCCAAGCTATCAGAGTCGCCCTGGGGCCTCTGAGACCCCAAACAGAATGCTAAAATCACTCTTTTTGATGACAGACAAAAATGTGAATGTACAGTATGCATGTACTTTACTGCATTTGTAAGAAAGCATCTGTCAAGCGAAGCAATGTAAATGTAATCTAACATAAAACGCGTATAGTTTGTGGTTTTGAGGTAAGGCTACAGTGGCTTACGTCTCAACTCAGGCAGAGGTTTGAGAGAGCCTGAGTAAACGCGTTGATCTCCAATCAAACAGCACTGCATCGACCGTCTTTATTACCCATGCACAGCCTTTCTCTTTGTGTGCACTGGATCACAATGTGCTTCTACAGTGTGTACAGTCTACTGTTATATAAATCTCTAGACATACTGCAAATGCATCCAACACTAGAACCTACCCCTGAAATATGTAAATTCCTAGAGAATATAAATGAATATAAATTGCTAAACTTAATTAAGTAATCAGTCGATCAATGAATCTGTTATTCTATTTCCAATTAATCTGTTAGTCCAATCAATACTCCAAGGCGTCAGCATTACGACTCTATGGCATCTGAGCTTCCTCGTATGCATAATTAGAACACGTGGAAACGTTTAAAGCATTAAACGAAATATTTGTTATGAATGCTGGCAGATGCATAATATAATGCATAATTACAGAAGGAAACAAACAAGGTAAACAGAAAAGTTATTTGCAAGCAAGAAGATTCCATCTTTCCACTCCGCAGGTTTATTTACTCGCTCCCGGCCTCTGTTTACTTGTTTGTGTATTCATCCCTCCATTATAAGTGACTCTCACTTCCTCCTAGATGGAAGCCTTTTTCAATGTTGAATGGGGATATGCAAAGGCAATTTGCTGGTAGTAACTTTCAGCTGGGCAGCGTGTGTGTGTGCGCGTGTGTGTTGTGGAAAAGGCAGTGAAGCGTAGAGGGCAGCCTCATTCCATCCCCTTATTTTGGCCCATTACGCTGTGTATAGGAGGCCTGTTCTCACTCTCTGCATTGTAATTATTTTCCACCCCAAAGGCAGCTGGAGGCGACGGCAGGTTCCTACGTTTGGGACCACTGCATTAGGTGTACATTGCATTATTTATTTGTACGCCGGCCATGGACGGACGGATGCCCCGCGTCCACAGAGACCGCAGGTACGTTCAATGTCACCTCATGTGGTGTCTCCAGCCTCAGTTGCACTGGTTTCACAAGGATGCAGAGGCCTAGAGACCAGGCTGCAGATGGAGAGGCCTGATTCACTGGTCGGAGGTCAAAATGATCAAGTCATTTTCTTTCCTTTTTGGTGCTCAATAGATTCTATAAACAATAGTGTAATGCATAGACATGAATATTAAAATCAACATAAAACATTGTTCACAACCCATTTAATTCATGTGATGTGATGTATTTTGAGGGAAACATCATATTAAATGTGACAAAATAGTGTGGGGCTCTACTATCTATCTTGTATCTATCACAAACGGTAGAACATGTTGCTAGCAATGCCAAGGTCACGGTTCAATTCCCAGGAAACTCATGAATTACGAAAAAAATTATAGCTTCATAATTTTGTATGTCTCTTTAGATAAAAGCATCTGCCATATGTATAAATTTAAATGTTTTTCCATCGGGATTTGATTGGACTAAAAGTTGCCTCTATATGAGGTGAGGGGCTGAAAAATAAGAGGACTTGCTAACTGAAGCTAAAAGAAAGCTATTTGAGACTTATTAAGTTTTGATGAAAGATTATGAAGGTAATTCAGTTTCTTTCTTTTTTTTTTTTTTTTTTGGAACAATGTGCAATAAATAATTCACAACAAGACCAAGAACATTGCAAATTTAGAAAGTAAATAGGGTCAATTTTTATTTCATAATGACTTTAAAATAAGATGATAAAATAAGAAGATAAGGGCTAGTTTAGCAGAAATAAAAATTCTGCTATCATTTACTCACCCTCATGTTTTTTCAAACCAGGTTGACTTGGTTGGTTTCTGTGGAAGACAAAATATTTAAAATATTAAAATTTTTTCCCTCAGTGTTTTTAGGACCCCATTGACTTTCATTATATGGACAAAAACAGTTAAACTAGAATATCATCATCTGTGATAAAAAAGGAGTTCATACATGTTTGGATTGACATGAGGGTGAGTAAATGATGACAGAATCTTAATTTTTGGGTGAACTATCATGTGAATTGGACCCTTTTCATAGACTATGATAATATGTTTCCACAGTAAATCTAGTGAAGTTTTTTTAAAATACATATTTTCATGTTTTTATGATGTACATTTATAATTTGAAATATTTTGGCATTATTACAAAAAAACTGGTTAACACTGCTGCTCCAGTGTTTCTGATATAATGGCTAATGGAGTGACAGCAAATTTGACTTATTTCTCTCTGCAGAGTGCAGACCATCATAATCAATCTCAGATATTTTTTTCCTCATTTGGAAAGTCATAGAAACCCTATTGTGGATTTTTCTTTTTTGCTTTTGGGGAAAATGGGAATGTAAAAATTATTTTAAAATGACATTTGTCAATGTTTCAGTTCATGACTGTAGAAGTTTACCCAACTATGATGACCTCTGCTTCTGAGAACCCATGAAACGTGAAAAGTGCCCATAGTTGATTTGGGTTGAATAATGTGGTTCTGCGTTTCATATTTGACTGAAATTCCTGAAGACTGCATGTGGTCACCATGGCCTGGCTGTTTTTAGGCCAGAAGGGAAGGTGGGCATTGCGGGCTGTTGTTTGGGATATCACACAGTGGAGTGTGTCAGATAGTTTTAGCCCTGTCCAAACAGTATGACATGTTTGCTGTGTAACGTGCTGCCGCGGGATGCGGTTACATGTGCTGTGCCTCATGTGTCTGATCTGACAGTACACTGGGCATTGTAGACAGTATCTGGTGTTTTAGTTAGGCTGATCCGGTGTCAGTAGGTCAGCGATCCCGCCATCCCAAGGGGGATAATGGCCATGTAGTGTGTGCGCGGCCGGCTGTGTATCTCTCGTGGCCCCACTGACCTGTCAGATCAGAGGCTGCGGTCCTCACTAAGCTCTTCTGTGACATCCTCACCCCTGTCCCTTTCAGCATGCCTTCACCGTCCCACACATGCACGCGTACACAATACGACAACATCAATGGAATCAGCCAGGCTTCCTCGCTCACATGAGACTCTGACATGACAGGCCCGACTGGGAAAAAAAGCCCATCTTCCCTCTTCAGTTTTTTTTTTCCCTTCCACTCTCAGAATTTTCTCTATATCTTCTCCCTCTCGGGAAGAGGTGGGCGATAGGGCTAGTTCAGGCCGCTCTGTGGACCTGAGAGAGAGGTTGGGAGGGAAATAGATGTGGAAAGGAGTGTGTTCTGCACTGACCTCCACGCCCTAATCGAAGCTGACACTATTGAAGCCACCCGGATGGACAGAGAGTGGGGGCAGTATATTGCGGGCGGCAGCCTCCAATTATTTTTCTGGCTCATAAGTGTGGCTTGTTTAACGGGGGCCTGCATGGCTGACAGGAGCCTGATCTGCCAGCAGCCTGTCACACCACCACGGCCACGAGTCCTCCCCAGGGCAAGCACAGCTAACTTCAGTCTACTTCTCGCCAAACACACACACAAGTGCATGTGGGAGAGAGAAAGAGAGAGAGAGACCGATTTGCTCTCCCAACCGTGTTTGTGTGGAAGAATGTTCATGTGTATTAGCCAGGATGTTTGTGCCCAGCGACTCGACCCTCCGCTTGGCGCACTTCTTCCCCCCTTAGCACACTTATTTAAAGCTTTCGTTTGGGTCTTAGCAATGCTTAAATGCCTGGCCGGATGGGCACGAGCTGACATGGAGCGTGAGCGGCGAGCGTGCATGCGAAGCATATGGTTAGCTGAAATGGTGTTTTGCGCCACTTTGCAGGGCAACGCTTTCTGATTGATGCTTCGGGTGTGACTGAAGTATAATAAGCGGAGTCAGTCGGCGAGAAAGGCACAAGCTCATTTACACTTGCGAAATCTCCACCGCCGAGTGTACGTGCGCGTGAATGCGAGACTGTGGCCGGGCATGTGTTACTAAGAGTGTGAGTGTAAGTGTGTGAATAAGAAACATGAAATGTTGCGGTGGAATTTACATCAGCGACAAAATGTGTAAAAAGTTTTTTAATTGAATTAGCTGGAATTGAAAAATAATAAGTAAATCTATGGAAAGATGAGTCGGGGTGTAAATCAATAAAGCAAGCGTGCAGGGGCAATGTTTTTGGCGAGGAGCAAATTAAACAGATCTTTCCCCAAGGTTTCTGTTTCATATTATTTCTCTCTCTCTCTCTCTCTCTCTCTCTCTCTCTTCGTCTCAGCCTCTGTAAATCCTTGCGCTGGGAATTACAGATCAAGCTGGAATAATTAACACATTAAATAAAAGAGCCATACATCAATGGGAGGTCCAAGAGTAGGGCAGTGAGTTATTGTTTAAATTAAGGAAATACCCAATCTCCTCAGCCAGCCATAATTTGCACAGCCGTTCTCAGTGTTGTGATGCAATAATGCACAATCTGTTGAGTGTCTTAATGGGCTCTGGAGAGGTGGGGTTTCCCTTGTCATCAGCTGGCTGGCCACGCTAGCCACCGCTGCCAGCCAGAAGAGGGTGTAAATAGAGAGTTAATCTATTTCCCACATGCAATGGGTTTGGCATGGGCCCTACTTTGAGTAACACGGAGGTACCGCAGAGAAAGTGAGGTAGATTTGATTCATTATTTCATTACGTTCCCTGCTCTGCACCGTAATCTACTTAACTTTAAGATCCACTTACTAATTTTCAGACTTTGTTAAAATTCCACTAACATCACATTTTCTGTTATTGAGTGAAGCAATGTCTGTTGGTGCAGCACTTCTGATCTGATATAATGGACTACTCAGCCCTTTTTAAGATACATTGATCATTTTTCATATTGTTTCATACAGACCCACAGATTTATGAAGATTTTATATATTTACACACACAGTATATAACTATATCAAACCATCATAATTTAGTTTAGCTTATTTTATGTATAGAATATAGCACATACTAAAAAATTATATTCTTAATTGATATTCAGTATATTTTTTAAGATGTAATTGTGCAAAAATGGTGAAAATATTATTTGTGTGAATTCATTTTGTGGTTACAAAAGACAATATATCAGTTTTAGTTTTTTTTAAATGATTAAAATGCCATTTCCATCACAAAATGTTATTAAACAGTACATCAATAATTTGAAATGGATGTAAATGTCATGTAGTGCATTGAGAAGAGTGATGGTTCAGAAAAAGTGCTTCATACATGTTTCCAAACTAGTGAGAGTGTTTTTTAAATATAATTTTCATAGTATATAAAAGAAACACAGAAAATATCCCAAAATAAACTCTGTTTTCTTACAAATTTCACCAAAAATAAAGAGATTCAGCGTGTCTGAGACAGATTGTGTCTAATTTAATGTCAGATGGCGATTTAGAAATGTACGTTTCCATCAGTGTTCAATTGGCTTGTCATGTCATACCCATGTGAACGAGGAAGCGTGAGAAATAAAGCAAGTTTAGTTGATGTTTTTGTTATTGTAGCCCACAGCGGTGGTGTTCAGGAAACAAATACTTTGATTAAATTCCCCAATTTGTGTAGTATTTTTTTTTTTTAAATCAAATGCTCTCATGCAATAACTCTGGCACATACAACCTCTACATACGTAGGAACACACACAAGCACACATTCACACACTCATTGAGTCTTATACTGCTGTTGAGGTGCAATGCAGAACAGGAGCTTGTAATGCATTACATGTTGCTGGCCCTGGCTGAAGTGTGAGGAAAGCAAGATCAATACTATTGACCTGTTTACCTTAGTGCCGACCACACAACCCTGCGCTCCCGTTTACCACTTGAAACATTAAACCAGACTATTAGTAATACTTTGGTCTTGCTCTTTAGCAATTGACCACTGCAACACAGACTCCCTTACCTGCCTGATGCAAAAGAGAATTGGTGGAAAAGGGCCTACCCATAATTCTTTGCGTCAACCCCCACAGGTTTACCTTGTTTGCCTGCTGAAGCTAATATGGTCACTCAACCCTGTCAGGCTGCAGGGCATTGTGGGCCGACTGCCTCATGCAAAGCTCCCTGGAGCTCTTCTGCGTTCATACCCCCAGCCTTCCCCCTCCATGTATAGCCTCATCTCTGTCCCCATCCAAAGGAGCGGAATTTCTTTAAATGCTTATTTTTTTCCTGCTTTCCTTTCCATTGCTTGTTTGTCTATTGATTTTTGTAAACCCCTCCAGCCAGCCCTGCGTTCACCTCATCCCTCCACCCCTCTGCGCCTCTGATCACCCACCATCCTCCACACGCACATATTTATTTATTTCAGTCTTTTAGCCAGGGTAATTTGTTGGGGGTATTGACTTTGAAAATGTAACTCTCCACACCCTTCCCTCTCTTGACTTTTAGGAACTGTGCTTTCATAACCCCCTAATCCTCCCCAAAAGTAAAAGATGCCAGGGGCAAAGATCGTGGGGGGTCCCGGTACCCTGCTGATGGAAGTGATTGACATCTGGCTGTCTGTTGTGGAAATCTCTCAGCCTCTTTGCCCAAACCACATCTCTTTTTCAGTTTATTAGACATACAGCAAGACACAGGCAGACGGGTGGCATGAGTCAGGTGAGCCAAATGAAAAATGTTGCTGACAGGACAAATGAGAGGATAGAAGGGAAACCTAATATTAATAATAGAGTGGATGAGGGGTCTTAATATGGGAAACACATTCACAGACATGGAGGAAAAGAGAAAGACATATCACAGTAGGAATGGCTTTGAATCTTTGACTCTGGTATCTAGATGTCAGATTCACACAGGTGGTAGTGCAAAATACACTGTTGTTTGCTTGGGTTCCAAAAAAATTAGAGATAGATTTTTTCCAGAAATATATTAATACTTTTATTCCACAAGGATGCATTAAATCGATTAAAAGTGACAGTAAAGACATTTACAATGTTACAAAAGATTTCTATTTTAAATAAATGTTCTTTTGAACTTTCTATTCATTAAAAACCCCAGGAAAAAATCTATCATGGCTTTCACAAAAATATTAAGCATATTATTGAAACATTAAACAGTGTTCAACAAAAATAAGCTCCAAATCAGCATATTTTGAACGATTCCTAAGGATCATGTGACACTGAAGAATGGAATAAAGGAGGCTTAAAGGGGTGCTATTATGCTTTTTCACTTTTTCAATTTTAGTTAGTCTGTAATGTTGCTGTTTGAGCATAAAAAAGATCTGCAAAGTTACAAAGCTCAAAGTCCAGTTCAAAAGGAGATATTTTATTTAACAGAAATCACTTTTCAAAAACTACAATGAACGACTCGTTTGGACTACAACACATATTTTCCGGGATTTGTGATATCACAAAGATCGACCAACGGGACGAGACCTGGATGAGCTGCACTAGAGAAGGCAACGAGTGTTATCACTATGTCGGAGACCTGTTCTAGTACACCCCCAAAACAAAATCAAGACTTTGTAAAAGAGCATAATAGGACCCCTTTAAAATTCAGCTTTGCCATCACAGGAATAAATATATTTTTTATAATATATTAAATATTATATTATTTACTGTATTTTTGTTAAATAAATGCAGCCTTGGTTAGTGTAAGAAACTTCTTTCAAAAAGATTAAAAAATCTTGCCAACCCTAAAAGTTGAACTGTAGTGTATGAGAAATCCAAAGTGAGTTTTTGTGTTTTGTAAGTTTGCCCCTTTTGTAAAACTTGATTGACATCTGTCAGTCATATGACCCTGGAGTGATGGCTTATTTGAAGTCTGTCACCAGAAGGGGACAGTACAGAGATGAAGAGAGAGGCTTGTCACATTAAGCATCAATGGGGAATTCACAGTGAATGTTAGAGAGGGGTTAAATTTCAGGGGATTCCAACTGTATATCCCCATTATATCTCCACTACCAGGGGATATACAACACACCAAATACATAACAAACGTTTAAAGAAAACATTTTGAAGAAAATGTGAGTGGAGTTAAAACTCACTGCTAGGGTGTTCAGTGTGGTTTGCACGGCATTGTTTGTGGTTGCTTAGTAGTTGTTAACATGGTGCTGTGTGGTTGAGTGGTTACTCCCGAAGTGGTTACTGGCTCAAATATGAAAAGCCTAACTCTTAGAACTTAGAAAAGTAATAGCACACCTCCCGAAGATACACAATTTGATGTATTATCCATTCAGAACTGAAATGAGAATGCATTTTGAATTCCGAATCAGTTCAAAGCAGAATTTCAATTCAAAATGTAATAGAAGAAAATAGAATAAAAATTCTCAGAAATTCATATGAGTGTAATTTTAAATAGGAGAGCAAAATTTAGCAAGAACTTTGAAGGTTTGTACGCCTTATAGACAGAGAGAAGGATGGAATAGATTGAGGGGGAAAGAGAGGGAGATAGGTAGACAGACAAATACAATAGAGAGATAGACAGACAGATAGATTGATAGATCATCATTACCAGTCACCACATTTTTAAAGAGGCCAGAGCATGTATAATTTTCAAGACCTTTAAAAGCCTCTTTTGGAAATCAGCATAACTCAGAACGAGTAATACGGGTCAGAACTGAAATAACAACGTCCTGAGAGCAAACTCTTGTAGAGTGCTAGAGGCGATTACCATATACGTGTCCACACAGAGTGGCAGATGCCCATTGGATATTCCTAAATGAAGGCTTTGACCTTAGCTCAGCCCTCGCTTAGTTCATTAGCTCCTGGGTTCTTATCCACAATAACGCCAGCCAAAAACCAATATACACACTTTGCACAGAGTGGGAGCCTACAAAATATTACCATAGAAAATGACCGCCATTGGAACCCACCAAGGGCAATTCTTCCTAGCCCTTAGTACATTGACAGAGACACAGAGAAAGAGAAAAACAGGGATAATGCCAGGTTAACCATCTCATATATACTGACCCTTGTGTATGTGCAAGAGCTAGCCTTAGGGGTCAAGGGGGTGCGGGAGAGCTAAATAAATGAATAAATCAGAAAGGGAGGAGAGAGGAGAGACAGTGTGGTCGATAGCGTCAAAAGCAGATGACAGACCTAAAAGAATGAATATTGATCTGAGAAGGGCCTGCGCAGGGCGACCAGTGGGAGGTCAGGCTGTGTAATTAGACTGGTGGAAAGGCAAAACCACTTCTCTCCTCCTCCCAAACACAACTTCTCTTGTACAGGCATGTATGTGTATGAGTGAGGATGTAGCTATCGTTTAATGACCGTTCTGGGGAGTTTTAAGCAGTTGTATACAGTATATTGACATAGTAAAGAGGAACATAAGAAGAGACATTTTGAAGAATGTGCTGGCCATTTTTTACATGCAATTACAATGAATGGGGAAATAGAGATTTTAAGCTTCAAAAACATATAATAAAAATGTACAAATGCAAGATGAAGACTGAATGCATACTGAAATGTAAGTTTTGATCTTTAATCATTATCCACTAAAAGGATAGTTCACCCAAAAATGAACATTTTGAAGAATGTTGGTAACCAAAGATTTGATGCTAGCCATTGACTTCCATAGTATGGGAAAAATACTGTGGAAGTCAATGGCTATACCGTCAGCTTTTTGGTTACCAACATTCTTCCAAAATAAATGTCTTATTTTCTGCGCAAAAGAAGAACGATTTTTAATGAATAACAATGAATAACAAATTAAATGATTAAATTATTAAATGTAATAAATTATTTGACTTCAAAAGTATATAGCAAGTTGCATGCACCACTTTTATGTTTTATTTTTTTATTATAAAAAATATTGAAAAGCGTGGTCAGGATAAAAAAAAAAGTTAAACAGGTTTGTAACAATAAGAAAGTGAGTGAATGATGACAGCATTTTCATTTTGGGGTAAACTTTGAGGACAAAATAGCATTAAAAGTCAGCTAATACAAGAGAAATGATCTGTCTGGTGATCTAGCATGTTTTGTGCCTGATAAAATCCAGGACCAGGTGTATTTGTATTTTTTTTTAACAGCAGCATGTGAGTGGCATGATATAAACTTGTGTGCTGTTAAGGGAAAATTATGTCTGAGTCCTTGAAGTGTTACATCTGATGTTTTTATGGATGGGTTGAACTCTCTCTTTCCCTGCCTCTCACTTTCTGTGTCTTTCACATTCTCACTTTCTCAGTGGCTTTTTTGTGCTGCTTCTCGATAAGTGCCACAAGTATGTGTGTGTGTACTGGATATCTTTGTATGAGTATTTTTCAACGGAGGGTATAAGGTTGATTTAGTGCTCTGTGACTCCAGTAATGGATCCCTGACAAGCCTTCCAATCTTCAGTCTGTACATCCCGTGACCATTACCAGCCGCACACTGTCCCAAACACAGCAACACGTCCGTTACTGCCCCAGGGACATCTCATTGTAAAATGAACTTGGGATGAACCCAGAACAAACATAAATAACATCTCTCACCTTCCTCTTCTTTACTCCTCCTCTACCTACTCTCCTGCTGTAAACATGCATGCAGGCGTACAAATGTACACCCGGTCCGGCAGACTCATTAGCGCAAAATCCCACGAGCTTAAAGGGTTAGTTCTCCCCAAAATGAAAATTCTGTCATTAATTACTCACCCTCATCTTTGGAACACGAATTAAGATATTTTTGATGAAATGTGAGCGCTCTTAAACCCTGCATAGACAGCAACACAACTGTAATGTTGTGTAAACGGTCCATGTGACATTAGTGGCTCAACTTCAGTTTTGTGAAGCTACGAGAATACTTTTTGAGTGCAAAGAAAGCAAAAATAACATAATTGATTTAACAATTCTTCTCCCCCGAGTTTGTCTTCCGCCATTTTGGAGAGTACCCAAGAGCGTAATCGACGTAAACAGCGTTGTTTACGTTCGGAGGAGAAAGCGTGCGCATGAACGTAATTTGCGTAATCAGCGTTGTTTATGCTTGGGGGAAAGCGTGTGTATGTGTTGTGATACTCTAAAATGCCGGAAGACGTAACTCGTGGGAGAAGAATTGTTGAATAAATTATGTTATTTTTGTTTTATTTGTGCTCAAAAAGTATTCTCGTAGCTTCGCAAAACTGAAGTTGAGCCACTGATGTCACATTCCTGGACAGTTGCACTGCTGTCTATGCAGGGTCTGAGAGCTCTCACATTTTATCAAAAATATCTTCATTTGTGTTCCGAAGATGAACGAAGGTCTTACGGGTTTGGAATGACATGAGGGTGAGTAATTAATGACAGAATTTTCATTTTTGGGTGAACTAACCCTTTAAGCTGTGCAATTTTGAACATTTAAACATTGTGCACATTTTTTGTACCACTGAGTTGTGCCACCTCTCGTTTTCTGATATTATATTGTTCCTACACACATATCTACAGCACAATGACAACTACAACTATTCATGCCGCTACCTTCGCGACCACCATCGTTTTGTTCGTGGCAAAGTCCCACTAATAATAAACCATCACAGTTTAGCCCTATTTATATCTTCCCCCACAGACCAGTCCTTTAACACACAATGCCATTATTGATAGGCCATTGCCATTAGCCGTGTTTACCTGTCAGCTAGCGCCTTGTTAATGAGAGAGCTTTGGGAGGAATAATGAGGAGACTGCTAATGACTAATAGATGTTTACAGCCACTTTCTCGCTCTCTAACATTGCTAATGCTAATGCTATCAGCGCAGCTACAGGCCGGCCACACCATTTGATGGCGCCCGTCTGCAGATGACTGTGTAGACGCCACTGCGTGGTGTTTAATTGGTGGTGTGATTGGACCTGAGAGTCTGCAATTATTTGAACAGTTGAACAGAGTGAGCAAAGGGAGGGGAGTGAGTAGTAGGTTTGGAAATGAGAATAATGCGTGTTTGCAGTCACGCCTTTGCACTCATTTTGTGATGATTTAGTAAATTTGTTTTAAAAAGGATTAGTTGCTAAAAAGTCATTTGTGTGTGTGTGTGTGTGTGTGTGGGTGGGTGGGGGTAAAAGTGTTTCCAGCTACAGTTATTCAAAGAACAATAATAACAATAATTTTTAATAAGGAAATAGGAGGTTATTGAAGACCTGCATATAGATATGATATGTGCAGTTTACTAAAATGGCATGGTTTTAAACCAGAAAAAGTGTTTCCAGCTACAGTTATTCAAAGAACAATAATAACAATAATTTTTAATAAGGAAATAGGAGGTTATTGAAGACCTGCATATAGATATGATATGTGCAGTTTACTAAAATGGCATGGTTTTAAACCAGAATGAGTCTTGCTTTGTTTTGCATATCAGTGGACTCTAAATTTGCAAAGGTATGATGCAAATGGCATGATTTTAATCCAGAATGATCCTGGAAAGACGTTTTGTTTTGTTTTGCAAGGGCGTTTCCACATTTAGCCTTAGTGGCAACATCCAGTTCAGTGCAGTGTATGGAAATTGTAAGAAAATTGACAAATTGTCTGCAAATTAAATGGTGAGGAGTTTAATACCACCCAGTTTGCTGAGGTAGAGTACCCCATTTGGGCATTGCACATTTCATTTCATTTTGCAATGCATATCATGGGACTCTAAATTTGCAAGGATGCTTCCGCATTTAGCATTATTGGCCACCGTACTTTTCCATTCAGCGTAGTGTATGGAAATTGTGAGGAAATTAAACAATTGTGTATAAAATTACATCTTGAGGAAGTGTTCCACAACAGAACAAAGCAATATTGATAGAATATACTTTCATTGTTATTTTACTTTATTTTATTTGAACTTAGTTTAGCTTAGCTTAGCGAGTTGCACAAGTACAATGATCCACTCTGTATCACTCGCATACACTGTTGAGCAAATGATAGCCAACAATTTGCTCTGTTTTAATTGTTGCTTTTAGCTTTCAGGGCACCTCAAGAGGGCAACACCCAAACACCCTACGCCCATTGCTCCGGCATGTCTAGTAATCCGCAATCTCATGCTCTACACCACAGATGCTACATCCCATCGGAGATCGGCTCACTTCAGACAGCCTTCACTTGCCCTGTGCACTCCTCTGAAATGGGAGCTGATAAACACAGAACCCCAAGGAGTGTTTGAAACCCACTGGTTGGACCTTATCGCTTGGGCACTCTGTTTCTGCACTAATTAAAACCCCCTCCTCAATGGCAGAGTTGGGAGGTACAATTATGGCAGAGGCCTCCGGAGCCTCATCGTGTCTCTATTAAAGGGGCGCGTTCATTGTAATGATGCTGGTGTTTAATTACTTCCACGCGGCAGCCGTTGTAAAACACGCTGATAAATGGGCCAACACGATCGTGCATCATTATTTCTCCCTGTGCACTGGCCTTGTTAGAGCGATTATGAGCTGTGGTGCTGCAGGAGAAGGAGGAGGAGGAGGAGGAAGAATAGCATACCTGTGCTGATCTAATACTGAAGAAGCCAGCGGCGGAGAGGGAAAGGCGGAGATGATGCATCGGTAATTTAGAATGAAGAGCAGAGCTGGTCCGTCCCTCTCTGTACAAGTATGTGGAGAAAAGTTACAGGTTTCCACACACTCCCAAATGTGTATCTAGCTGTCTACACCACCAAGTAATGCTCTTGCATTCTCACACACACTGTATGCCTTAGGTACGATCCTCTCACCACACTGCAGTAGCAGACAAACAAATGTACATATTCAGTCATTAATTATGAAATTTTTTTTGGTGTATGCCCAGTGGTAGGCCCACCCTGATTAATCTTGTTCCCTGTTCTTCCCCCATGCTTATTAAACTGCTGAAGCAAATATCTTGCATGCAATAAATCCCCCCTAGAGCATGATTAATCAAACGCAGTGAGCTGAGGGGTGCTGGCAGGTGGAGTTACAGTGTTAAATCACCTGCGTGGCTGGATGAATGGTCCTTTGGTAGAAATAAGGAAGGCTTGTTGGCATGATGGGGCATACTGGGTTGTCTCTGTCTCTGGTCAGCCTCTTGCTAGTTAACCAGCCAGGAATTCTAAATTCAGCATAGGACTCTGATAACTAATTCAGTATCAGTGTCTTGACCACAGAGTTGAGTAGTATTTTTAATACAACATAAAAAATGTATATTTGATGCAGTTGTAGGTAAGTTTCCTAAATGTATTTGATCAAAAATACCTTTAAAGTGTAATGTTATGAAATGTTATTATAATTTTCAAGAACTGTTTTCTATTTTAATAAATTTTAAAGTGTAATATATTCGTGTGATGGTAAAGCTGATTTTTTTAGTTTTCAGTGTCAAATGTAAGTCTTTACTGTCACTTTTTTCTTTTTTTTAAATTTAAATTAATTTAATGCATCCTTACTCAATAAAAGCATTAATTTCTTCCAAAAGCTTTTGAATGGAAGTGTCTCAAACTCAACCCAGTGCTCTGTCAATAAAATCCCAATATGTACTGTATATAAAATTCAAGTGTTTTTAATGCAACATACATACAAAAAAATTAAGCTGAATGATGGTTATAAGTAAAAAGGTTTAATATATTTTTTACATTTATGTATATTATATAATTATAATAATGTGTGTATTTGCCTACAACTATTATTCAACTTAATTATCAAAGTTTTTTTTGTTTGTTTTTTAATGTTGCATAAAGACTTCTGACTAAAAAAATCTGTGACGTCTTTCTTTGCTTCTTATTACTTTCTTGTGTCATCCCCCTTTATTCTGTACTTTCCTCTTTCCTGTCAGTGGGTGTGATGATCTTTGATGGGTGGTTTAAAAGCCGTGGTTATTTGATGCTAATTCCATTTTGTGGTACATTTAGATATTTTCCGCGCTCTTGAGTGATGGCAAATGTCAGAGACGCATGGCTACAGGAACCACACTGAACAATTATTTACTTACCAGTGCGTGCTAAATGTGCATCAATGTCCTCTGAATATTTAATCATGTGCTAATTACTGATTAGCAAAAAGAACCTGGTGGTAAACCAATTATTGTAAAAAGATTTGAAGAAAGGGCCTGCTCTCTGGAGGAAAAACTATTGAACAGCTTCCAGGCAGTTGCCAAATTAATCTTATTTAGCCTTATCCTCGTATGCACTGTAAGTGTGACGGTAACAGTGGGACTCCGTATTCAGGCACCGAAAAACCTCGTTTGACTACCTGGTGATGCAGTTCGCTCCAAAGAGATGACATGAAAATGTTCCCCAGCGAGTCCATACAGCAGCAAAATGCTAGGCTGTACAGAGCTGTTGTTCACAGAGGCTGTGCATCTCTCTCGGAGAGGCTGATTATGGGTCGGACCTGTCTGGGCCCATATGAGGTGTCTATGAGCTGAAGCACACTGCTGGGACTGGAGAATCAGACCAACACACACTGCAGTAATAGCCCGCATGAGTGAGAGAGCTGAGATCAGGCCTTACATATGCATCTAGTTCATGCTTCACCTATTACACGCTGTTCCTCGGCCTCTCTAGTGTCTGGTCACGTAGCGGCGGTGTGGAACATGGCCTTAGATAGTTTGTATCTGCGCATGTTTTAGTGTTAGGGTGTGGTAGAAATGTTAGCGAGTGTGCTTTGAATATATGTGCGTGTGTGGGTGACATGATGGAGGGCATGTTGCCACAGTGGTGGAAACCATGTATCTGAAGGAGAGGTAGAAATAGAGTGTTAGTTTTATGTTAATGGCTGGGAGGGTTACGCAGAAGTCTATTGACAGTTAACATGCCCTTCAAGGTGTTCTTTGTGGTTCAGCGGTTCTGACAAGTCGAGGGGCCGTCGTTTCACCTCACCTTTATTTATATGCTTGACTACTCTTAACATTATGGAACACCAAAGGGTCTGGTTATTGGAAAGGGAGGGGAGTCAGAGCTTGTCTTCCCGCTCCAGCCAGGTGCCTCGGACATGGGTGAGGGAGAATTGGAGGGGAAAGGAGGGAAGGAAGTTTGGAAATGAAATACGATGCAAGTTATTTTTTGCCTGGATCAATTATGGTATTAAAAATAAAAAATACTTAAACATCCAATTTTACACAGAAGATTTTTTTTTTTGAGGGCTAAAGTCATGAATATCTAGAAGGTATTACTATTTGGAGATTTCTAAAAAAAAGTTTTTGTTAATATATCTAAATTATTTTCTTATACATATGGTATATACACAAATATTCTTACACACACACACACACACACGCAAATACTGTTTTATTTACAACTTTTTTACATTGTAGGCATGTGATTTAAACATTTTTTTTTTATCATCCCAGACACCCTTATTTATCAATGACCCTAAAGCAGGTGATATAATGAGTAAATAGTATTTTCTTGTAAAACATACTCCAATTATCTTTGTTTTATTTACAACTTTGAAAAATATTTTTTACATTATAGGCATGTGTTTTAAACTTTATTTTTTATAGGATTTCAAAAGCTTTTATCTTCGCAGACACCCCTTTTTTTGTCAGTGACCCTAAAGCAGGTGGTATAAAGCGAGACGCTACAGTAAACAAAAGAAAAGCTTGAGGAGAGAGAACTTACACGTTGAAGGATTATCAGAGGGGTTTCATTTACAAAGCTTTTTGAAAGGAGGTCCACACAGTACATTGGATGGTGGATTGGGACACTGCATGTTATTTTTTCTTTTCCTGTCTATTGAAATGTTTAATGTTTTCCTCAAGCCACAGTGTCTGTGTGTCTGTGGGGCACACGGGGGCGTGAGGTGCCTCCCACCCAATCCCACGATTGTGCGGGATGTGCTCTGGGTGTTAGACAGATATACTGCGCTTTTCAGTGTAATCGCTTTGCCTTTAACGAACAAGTGTGGTTTCATTCATCAGCCGTAGCTTTCACATGCTTGCATGGGTAGCACCGAAGCTAACATGCTTAAAGTTGTGTTTTTTGTGTGGAGAGTCTTCAAGTGGGGCTTAGTTGGGGGGTGCGTGTGCTTTCTCCGGGTTCAAGCTCTCCGACAGACTTTCAGGAGGAAAATGACAGGCTGTAGAGCACATTGAAACCATTTTTTTCTTTGTATGCAGTTCTATCCGTATGTACCGTACATCCCTCAGGGGCAGTGAGGTGGGGGTGTCAGTAGATCCCCTCATCCTTCTCTTCTTTCTGTCTTTCCTCTATTTCCCTCTTTGTCCTGGCGTGTACTCCATTCCACCTGATTCTCTCGGAGACCCAGCGAGTGTGACAGAAGCGAGAGGCGATCAGATGGGCACCCTTCTGTGAGCAGGGCCAGCTGCCGGGAGGGAGATGGAGGAGGGTGAAGGAAAGGAGGATGGTGCAGAAGACTGAAAAGCACCAAAACAACTAATTATGGTAAAAATGCCAGAGCTGAATATGGCCTGCTGGTTAGCTTGGTATGCCGTTGCCTCAAATTTGGACCCAACATCTTAAAAAAAATTATAATAATAAATAATCTAAAGGCCAAAAAAGTTTTATTTATAAAAAAAAACATTTTTTTTAAAATTTATTTATTGTTTGTTTGTAATATTTTTAAATTGCAAGTTATAAGTAGAACTATTTTCTAAATAAATATTTAAACATTCATAATTCATAATTATACCATTCTTTTTATATTGAATAATTATTAATTAACTTTATAGAAAAGTAGTATTAACTGTCTAAATTAAATATTGCTTATTAATTTAATATTTAATCAATATTAATAAGTAAATCATTTAAATTAAATAAAAACAAAATGGCAGTATTTATAAATATTATAATATAAAATATAAATATTTAAACGTATTGTATTGTATTTTTTAATATTTAATAATTATTAATTAAACAATTACATATGTAAAAAAGTGTTGGTTCTCATTGCTTATTAATTGAATTTTTAATCAATATTAATGTAATAAGTAAATAAATATGAAGTTCTTTTAGTACTTACATTATCTCACTGAACACAACATCTATCATCTTTTTGAAGAAGCTAGACAGCAAAAGACCTGAAGACAGAGAGAAAGCGGGGGGGGGAGGGAGGGGGGAGAAATTACACCGCAAGCGAGAGATTCCGTGAGA
>NW_015665016.1:378429-381552 GCF_001515625.1 Sinocyclocheilus rhinocerous
TATAATATAAAATATAAATATTTAAACGTATTGTATTGTATTTTTTAATATTTAATAATTATTAATTAAACAATTACATATGTAAAAAAGTGTTGGTTCTCATTGCTTATTAATTGAATTTTTAATCAATATTAATGTAATAAGTAAATAAATATGAAGTTCTTTTAGTACTTACATTATCTCACTGAACACAACATCTATCATCTTTTTGAAGAAGCTAGACAGCAAAAGACCTGAAGACAGAGAGAAAGCGGGGGGGGGGAGAAATTACAGAAAAGACGTCCGCAAGCGAGAGATTCAGTTGTCGCTTGGGGGCCGGTCTTATCCCTTTAGCTTGCAGCTTTCTTAGAAAGAAACGCTGCCGTGAAATCACGTATAGCGTGGCAGGGAGGCCCAGGACCTGAAGAAGGGATGAGCTGGGGATTAGCTTGTCCTGGCAGGATGTCTGTGATCCGAGAGAGCTCTGCTGGCCAGCGTGTGCCCATCGCTGTCCGGCCTTCGACTAGACACACGCCACATATCGCCACAAATCCCTCTCCTGCCGTGGGCCGCATGCTCTCCTCTGTGAAATCTCTTACTAGCTTGCTTTCGTCCTTTGTCATGCTGTCTCCATTTCTTAGCTGTTCCAAGAAGCTCCTAGCAACATGTTTGTCCTTTATTCTTGTGTTTTTGAGTCTGTTGATCACTTGTGCATGTTTATGTTCACATGTGAAGGATGCTCAGCTCATATATGTGCCCAAGCATTCATCCTCGTGCTCCTCATCTCCTGCCTTTTGATGCCCTCTAGTCGTACACTTAAGATGGAGTACTTGGACATGCTTTTCATTTGCCAGCCAATACCCATTGAGCCTCTTATGAAAGGTAAATGGCAGTTAGTTCATAACGTCTTTGGTTGATCAATAGCACCTGCTATGTTCAATTCCTGTTCACCTCTCATGCCCTGTTCACCTCCTGGGCTTGATCCGCCCCATCATCCTCATCAGAACCCGCAACCTTGGGATCCATTTTTATTATTGATTTTCTTTAGGAGTAAGAATGAAAAGTGGAAGGGTGTGGCTGAGATATTTTTAGATGGCTGTCATTGCATCATTTTTTAGCCCTGGGCTCCAAGTCTGTATTTAGTATGAAAAGTGAGGCATTAGAGATGATATGTAAGTTTGTTCCTCTTGAATTTTAAGCGGGTGACTCAGAAGTATTAGACTCAAATTATTTTATATTTAGATACTTTTTTTTTTACTTTGTTTATATGAAAGAGTTCAGGGGAAGTCAGTGATGTTTGTCAGTTTCAGATATTTTGATGCACGTCAAGAACAAATTGAATCAAGTTTAGGGCAAATCCATTTAAGTTAAGTTTTTTGCATGCACATATTGGTCACTAATTCCAAAGAAAACTCACAAAACTCCCTCTGAACAAATGAAACAGACCCAAGAAAAATTACAAGCAAGGTCAATGACACAATAATTACTTTTTTTCAAACAAAATTCTGAACACTCCCCTTGTCTTCCATTGGTCAGAAAAACAGATAGCCCTGCCCCTAAACTAATGCCGTTGGTTGTAGAGCTGGTTGGGATGCTTTGTGTGACAAAGTAGCATTTCTGTTGCTCAAACAAATCAAAGTTCATGTTAGCAACTCCAAGATCATGGGGTTGATTCCCAGCAGGGAATACATGAATTGATAAAATGTAAATTGTAATATTTATTTTTCAAAGTTGTAAATAAAACAATGATTATGGGAGTATGTTGTATAAGGAAATACTATTTCAGTCTTTCTACTTCAAAATGTAATGTTTAATTCAATGTGGTACTTGCCTTTCTTTGTAATTAATTGTGAAATAGCTATTTCTAGCAATTTCTAAGTAAGAAAAAATGTACACCAAATTTTAAATGCATTTATGCCATGTAAGTTGCTTCGTATAAAAGTGTCGGTAACACTTTAGAATAGGGAACACTAATTCACTTTTTACTACGACTTTTTCCTCAATAAAGTCCTCATTTGCTTCTTATTAATAGTTCATAAGGTAGTTGTTAGGTTTAGGTATGGGGTCGGATTAAGGGATCTAGAATAAAGTCATGCAGAATAAGGCATTAATATGTGCTTTATAAGGACTAATAAACAGCCAATATGCTAGTAATATGCATGCTATTACAGTTTTTCTCGATTGCTAAAACACTATAACTAAAATTTCAAAACCATAACGCCATTTTTCAAAAAGCACACCCTCAGTGATGACTCATCTGAACGTCTCTGATTACCCATTGCATTCATAAGATCAACAGACTCATGTGTGATTGGTTATAATGCAGCGCTGTACAAATGCTTCTGTCTCTGGCTCCGTGCCAGCCAAAGCGCGAACGCAGATTTGAATAGCAGCTGCAATAGCAACTACTCTCTTCACTTTCCTTGACGGTCTAAGAGAGCATATGTTTCAGCTGGACCACAGGGAACCAGCACAGCCTGAGCAGCCTCACTACGTTGTTGTTGTTGTTTGGGATAACGTCAGCTTCTATCGCGCTGCTCTGGTTCGTAACCCGAGGTTTTCAAACATCTTTCTGCCTGCATACTCTCCCTTTCTAAACCCGATAGAGGAGTTTTTTTCGGCATGGTGGTGGAAAGTGTATGACCGAGAACCTTATATCCGTGTTCACCTCCTCCAGGCCATGGAAGAAGCCTGCCTAGACATATCAGTAGATGCGTGCCAGGGGTGGATCAGGCATGCAAGAGGATTTTACCCCCACTGCCTGGCTATAGGGCCAATATAGCCTGTGATGTGGACGAGATTCTCTGGCCTGACCCAGAACAAAGACGGGATGCTGAGGCGGAATAATGATTTTACCCCCACTGCCTGGCTATAGGGCCAATATAGCCTGTGATGTGGACGAGATTCTCTGGCCTGACCCAGACGGGATGCTGAGGCGGAATAATAATTATTTTGTGTGTTTGTGTGTGTGTTGTACTGTGTAGTACATGAATGAATAAAAATGTGCCAATGTATACATTGGTTGTGTCTTTTGTGTTCATCATGTGAAAAGGTTCTTGAGGCTGGGAACCACAAGCAACATAACTTACCAGTTTTGGAAATATTGTTTTGAATTTATTGCACCAGTGTGTAATACTATGTTGT
>NW_015665016.1:381579-393321 GCF_001515625.1 Sinocyclocheilus rhinocerous
TTACTGTTTTGAGAATACGAGGCATAGTTTCAAGAAATGCGTTTAAACAATCGAGAAAAACTGTAATTAAGCAACTAGTTAATAACGAGAATAGGTCCTTAAAATAAAGTGTTACCAAAGTGTCTGCTAAATGCGAAACTGTAAATGTATAAATGACAGACACATGGTTTACACTTTAGTAAATCAACCTATGAATGGTTTACTTCTAGTCTAAAAGCATTTTAACTGAAAACATTTGCATGTTATCTTTTAATATCTCATTTGTTTCTAAGACATCAATGAGATCAATGTATCCTAAAGAAATAGTTCTTAATAATAACAACGTGTCTCTTATAGGCTTTTAGAGGATATCTCAGTGTTGTCTCAAACGGCAGTGAGAGTGCTTTTGTCTGCAATCATAAGGTTGAAATTTACCAAATTATCTGAGCAATACTTGTGATAGCTCTGTGCTCTTATACCCTGTGTCACCAGCGATTTCATCACATCTTTTTTTTAAAATTATTTTTCTTTCTCTTAGGGAATTTAAGTTCTGGATACTTCAATGAAAAATGACAGAGAACTACATTAAATCTGTTAAGGTACAAGAGCGCAAAACTTTCCCCAGAGGACACACAAGACACAATACAAAAGTCTAAAGACCAAAGTAAGTCAAAGAGAATTTTTAAAAAGGTTATACCTAAAGCTGAGAAGAAAATGAAAACAGATTAAGAGGAAAGAAAGGCAAAAATGATAAAAATCCTATCCCAGACTCCCTAAGACCAACGGGCATAAAATGTTGACGTTCTTTAGACTGGCCAGACGGTTGGCCGACTGTCAGACAGCTGCAGTTCTCTCTCTCTATCACTCTCTCCCTCCCTCCTTCTCCTTTTAGACTTGCTTGTTCAAAGCAACGCTGGCTCTTTATTTATGTGCAAATTTGCTCTTAGGCCCTACGAGGGTGGTGCGCATGCTGAATCTCTCTTTTTAGGGCTTTAGCAGATTATCCTTTCACTCTCTCTTTGGTCCCCGTCGCCCTAAGCCAGGCTGCCCTGACCTTTTGTCATTGAGACTTTTTTCTTCTCCTTGGTGTCTCTCTCACTCTTTCTCTCGCTCTGCCTCCCCCTCTTCCCAGATGCCACAGACAGCACTCGCACCCCATACTCCTCAAAGAACCATTATATCACTCACTCCCTGAACAAAGACCCCAGAGGGAGAGAAAGAGGGTAAGGGAGAGAGAAAGAAAGAGAGGAGGCCAGCAGCTCAGATCTCCTAATCGATAAGAGTGGCCCACATGGAGCTTTGAAAGCTAATCAATACTTTCTTTTTTCTCTTCCTTTTTTTTAAACCATCCGTTTTAGCTGTTGACTCTGACAAAATGTAGCGGTGACGCTGAATTAGGGAGAAGGGGAGGAGGGAGACCTCTGATCTTGAGATATGAAAGTAAGAGGACAGAGACAGATAAAGAATGTGAATGCCTACATGTTTAGAATCCATTTTCAAAAGCATTCTGATAACAGCCATGATGTAATGATTTAGCCATGTCAGACATGTTCCTGGATCAACATCCTTTGTTGGTCCTGCAACCATAATGCATACGGTTTATGTGAAGGAGGGCGCAACGGGCTTAAGGTGGCATTTGGTACTGGACCATGACCATTTTTCCATATAAATGGTGTCGGTTGTTGGTTGATCCTAGAACCAGCCCACATTTTTACTGATTTGAAAGACAAATAACGTACACTACCATTCAAAAGTTTGGGGTCTGTACGATTTTTATGCTCATCAAGGCTGCATATATTCATTTAGAAATACAGTAATATTGTGAAATGTTATTACATTTTAAAATAACTCTTTTCTGTTTTAAGATATTATGAAATGTATTTATTCCTGTGATGGTAAAGCTGAATTTTCAGCAGTTTTTATTCCAGTGTTCATTTACACATGATCCTCTAAAAATCTTTCTGATATGCTGATTTGGTGCTCAAGAAACATTTGTTATTATCATCATCAATGTTAAGATCAGTTTTGCTTCTTTTTTTTTTTATGGAAGCCATGATACATTTTTTCAAAAGTCTGTGATAAATAGAACATTCAAAAGACCATTTATTCGAAATAGAAATATTTGTAACATTTAAAATGTCTTTACCTTTTGATTTTGATAAATTTTATTCATCCATTCTGAACAAAATTATTAGTTTCTTTAAAAAAAAAATCTTACTGACCCCACATTTTTGAACAATAGAGTAACTGACTACATTTCTATTCATAAAAAATAATCACTTTGCATTATTGTTAAGTATTTTTTTTTAAGTTTAAAGTTTAAAGTGTAGTTTTTTTAATATAATGAATAAAGCTCAAATTATTTAAATTAATAAAATTTATAATCTGCTTACACGTGATATTTGTGATAAATGTATTTTTTATTTTTGCATTTTAAACAAATTCCACTGTGTTGCCACATTGGGCATTTCCAATATGTTGTTTCCATTTTGTTGGTTTTAATGTTGTTTCTTGTGATCTAGTTTTATCTTGGCAAACCTGACAACTGTTCTGACTTCTGATTTGAGCAATTCTTGTTTAGACATCAGCAGGTTCAAGCGCAGGTTAAATGTTCTGGCCTAGAACCATCTTTACTTTGGTGAAAAAGTATTGAATAAAAGGTTCCAGGTTGGGGCATCAGCACCTTCATCGTATTCCAGGCCTTCATCATATTTCCTGTCCTGTCCTCTTTTCTGATAGATAATGTCTTACACATTCCTTTGATTAATTATTCCATTAAATTAAGTCGATGTGCTTCTGCAGCTACATGCACACCTGAAGTGAGCGCCAACAAGTTTAGTGTGCTAAATGAAGTGTCCTCTACCGTTTCACAACAGCGCATACTCTCTCTCTCTCTCTCTCTCTCACACACACACACACACACACACACACACACACACACACACACACACACACACACACACACGCACAAACAGGCAATGACCTGAATTTGCTGCTCGACTGCTGTGTAATACTCCAGCTGACAAGACCCCCCTTGTAGCTAAAGAGAGGACACTGTTCCCATCCCCCTCCCTTTCGTACTCTCTCTCTCTTTCTCATGTTTTTTCTTCTCTCTGTCTAATCTGTACAGTTCCCACCCTTCTGAAGCTACCTCCGAACAATGTGAACGAACACATACGTGTGGGCCAACCGGTCTCTCGACGACCCGACTCGCTCTTCACGCTTCTTTCTTTCTCTTTCTTTCCTGGCGTGTCTGTGAACGTACAGTGAAGCGTAGTTCTATAACGAGCTATCGAAGGAAAACAAGTAGCTTGTTTATTTGCACAGATGATTGTGTACTGGATGTGGTAATTAGCTTTCGCTTCCAGCTTCTCTTGTTAATTTGTTGAGCTCGCCACCTCCCAGTCTTTATTAGTTGTCTAACAAGGCTTTTTTCATGTAAATACAAGCCCATGAAACGGCAATTAACCTCCTAAATAGGTATAAACCACTGATCAGGCGACAGGATATTGACAAGGCCTTACTCGGCTCAGTTAGCGCCCAGGAGGGGGGACAGAAGCGAGAAAAGGAGAGGCAAAAGGGGGGTTAAAAAAAAGAAGGAATAAGCAAACAAAAACATCCCACGGGTCTTTGTTTGTTGTGTCTATGGCAGGCCTATTGTTTTGCTCCCTATTAAACTTTGACCTTTAGGCACGAGAGTGGGAAAATTGAATTCTAAATGACAGCTGGAGGCAGAGGGATTTCAGAGGGACATGGGAAAGGCGTTAGTTTGGTAAAATATGAAGAGAAGGAAAGAGAAATTGGGGTTTGGTGATCATGTGATGTGGTGTTGTATATATCAAGACTCTTTCATGCTCATATGTGCCTGTAATCATGAGTTCTCAGACACTTTCATTCTTGTGTGCATGTCCGTCATGCTAAGTTTTATTTATAAATTTTTCATTAGTGGTCAAGCAATGTGGGTTTTCAAGTCAGGCTTGAATATAATGCAAATATATATCTTTAAAACTGTGGGTTCCAGAAAAAAAGACCATTGAAAATGGTTCTGTTTTGATCTTTTTAACTTGTTTTTCTCCTTACATTTTGTTTATTTGCAAATTATGTTATCAGTATCACAATTCAAGTGTAAATTTCTTCTTCTAACGACATAGTAAAAATTATCAATATAAAAATTTTTCTTTTTAAATGTTGACCTATAAATAATGCACAATATTACACAATTCTTATACATTTTTCTTATTCATATTCATTTGTTTTTAAATAAATTGTACACAATATTTATTCAAAATCAGTGTTGTTTTAGTATTATTTATATATACTGTTATATTAAGATTTTAACTTGTATTTGTATATTTTCAGTTTTTATTAAAATTTCTAAAAGTAATTGTATTATGATTTTGTATTTTAATATGATATTGTAATTTTAATATTTCTAATGAACTTTATTTTTTCAGTTTTAGTTAAACTTATTTCAATGTGGTGTCAAGGCGACATTTCTAATTTTGTTTCTTTGTTAAGTTTAAGCTTTCATCTAATATTTATATTTATATTTCAGCTTTATTATCGATGTGTTAGTTTTAGTGAACTGTAACAACACTGCTTCAAACTAGCCATATTATATTTGAAAACAAAAGATGTGCTCTTCAAACTGTTTGCTGAACGTGGCATCTCAATGGCCAAATTTCATATGATTTAATAAACTGACCAATATATATTGGCCTGCTGCTGTTTTGGACAAAAAATAAATAAAAAATCATGTGCCACAAATGTGATACAATCCGCAAACTTACCCATTACCTCTCCATTCAAATCCATCTGTCTTGTGTCTGCCATCCTCAGTTCTCTGGCAACAAGCTGACGGACTGCACTGGAGCTGTTCTGGGATCACTAGCTTTACAGTTCTCAGCTGTCGTGAGATAGTTGGATATGTGTCCAAGATGTGTCCCTCTGTCAGATTTACCCATGCTTTAGTGCAAAGTAAAACCCCAATGTTGAGAAAAAGGCGAGAATGAGAGCTTGAAAGTGGGATTTGGAGGGCCACATAAGCTGAGGGAAGGTGGGATACCTGCAGGCCAGAGGATCAGATACTGCTGTCAACTGCAGGAGGAGCCCAGATCTGCTGTCTATCAGACAAATGTAGGAGATAGGGAGACGAGGGAGTGAGATGGAGCTTAGACGGATCAGGTCTGGCTGTCTGTGTGGGCTGGATTGAGGGAAGCACAGAGACGTCTAAATGGAGAGTTAGAAGGAAGACAAGCAGTGACATGCAGCAGTCAAAGTGGAAGAGAGGCCGTGAGCTCCGAGATTTATCAATTTGCAGTGAGACAGGCAGATAAAGAGAGAAAGAGAGAAAGAGAGTGAACGAGGGCAAACTGACATTAAATTGTTTGGTCAGTCAGGGTGATTGGGACGTTGAAGAGCTTTCACGCAGGATGAAAGGATGTAAAGGCATCAAAAATGAGAAAGCGGTGCGATTGAAGGAATATACATGGGGAATATCCAGGCGATGAAAGGGATAGTTCATCCACAAATGACATCTCTGTCATTATTTACTCACCTTCTTGTCGTTCCAGAGTTACATGCTGTTATTTATTCTGTGAAAGGAAAAGAAGAGAGGTGTGAGGTAGACCGATCTGTGGAGAGGAGAAAACAGAATGGAGGAAGAGGTGAATAGAAGAGTGGCTGGGAGGTTTAAGGTGTCTGTACGTGTTGGTGCCGCGATTGGCTAAGCAGGAGGAACAGGGTTAAATTAGGCAGAAAGAGGGATTGCGAGACCCTGTCAGGATGCTGGCCACAGCTCCAGCTGGCTTGGAGAGCAGACCTGGCATGGCCCACTGCCCCCCAGAACCTACTGTCAGCCCTCATGACCACACACACAAGAACACACACTGACCCAACTCATGCATTCACACAGATGCAGGCCAACAAGAAATCTAGGACCCCAGGGCAATACATTCAAAATAACTGATGGATAGGTACTCTCATAAACACGTTCTCTTTTTGACTCACAATGCTGAGTAGATTGGCTGACTTTTAAACTGACTAACAATAACTTAAAATAAATAAAATAAGTAATTGTATGTTATTTTATAATTAAATATATTTTATAATTAAATAAAATATTTATTATTTTAATTCTTTGACTCATGATTTCATTGGCAGACTTAAACGGACTCTTTTTTGTTCATTCTTTCTTAATATTGATTTAATATAAATTCTTCGACTCATGATTCCATTGGTATACTTAAACTGACTTAAATTTTGTTATTTAATTTTATTTTTTAATTAAATATATATTAATTTATAATGAATTATAATTATTTAAATTATTTCATAGAAATTAAATAATTAATATTTATTATTTAATATTAATTATTTGACTTGTGATTCCACTCGCAAACTTAGAGTGATGTTATTTAATTTAATTTGGCTTTATTTTAAACTAATATTAACTTTTTGTCTTTTTCTGACTGTTTTATTTTATATTATTATATTATTTTCTTTGACAGAATTCCCATTGGGGGTTTGAAGTTCCTCTAACTTTAGACTTGTGTCAGAGTTTACTTTGGATTTAGCACAGATTAAAGTTCTGATCTGACTTGATGTAGTTCAGTCTGAGGCTTTGTTAAATTAAGCGTCAATAAGAGGAGCTGCAAAGGAACGTTTTGGCAGTGGGGGGGCAGAGCAATTTAACATTAGCATTTCATTTAGCATATCCTGTGACACTTCAGGGGTTACAAATCGCATTAATAAACGCTTAATTACTTTAAAAGAAATTCCTCGGGCATTAATCGAATATTAATTACTGCTTATCGTTGTCTTTTAGTCATGCTTAATTGCATGTTTTTTCCCCTTATTTGAACTTCTTTCTTTTTCTTTCTTTTTTTTTTGGAGATCATCATTGTGTTTCAAGATAGCAAAGCAAGCTAATGTAGTAGGGCGCTTTTTTATTTTAATGTTAGCCAACCATATTTATCAAGTTTGCACTAAACAAAAGACGATTTCCATAAAACAATGAATCAGTATGTCTTGAAGATGAATTCTCTGAATGAAAATGTGGGTGGTAAAATCTAAATACAATAGTGGAAGCCTTTCAAGAAGTTTATAGTTTTTCACTTAGCTCACAAAGGTGGCCATGCTAACCTTCTGAGGAAGACGGCACTGAAACTCACACCGTGTGTGAGTCCTCTGGCCTTGTGCTCGCACACTGAGCGTACAAGCGCACATGCTGCTCAAAACTACAGGGCTCGGGGTCTCATAGATGGACTGAGTCTCTCAGGGCAATCGCTCTTGATGTGTACACTGTGGAGTTTAGCCCTGTAGCCCTGACGGCCAGTGTCCCGTTCCACACGTATGGGTCATAATTCAAGCTGATTGGCCGTGCTTGCCAGAGGGCATTTTTCTGACCCGTCCACTGCCGTAAATCACTGTGACTGGAGAGAGAAGTCAGGGGGTGATGAGGCGTAGTCTCATTTATTTTGTGTTGAGAGTGTTAGCTAGATGATAAGCTTCTTGTTTTACGCAGTTATGTAACTCGGATACATGTTACTCTGTTTTTCTCAAGCACAATAAGTGAATTTGTGCCGGAGTTGGTTTGATAGACATTTTTGCAGCTATTGTTTCCAAATGTTGACATACAAAAGAGGATTTGGTGTTGTTTGTGTAGTTCTATTGTCTCTCTCACTGCCATTCCCTCAGGGAATGGGGTGGCCACCATGCCCCGACCGTCTGTGGTTTTAATGTAATTTCAGACACTCTTCTGAGTTCTAAGTTTGCAGTAGAGTAAAGTATGAGGACAGATGTTTGGAGTGTCATGATTTTACAATGTGTTTGAAAACACTCCTGGTTGGAAGAACTGCTCTTTATGTATAAGACAGTCAAACAGTGAGGGGTTAAATCATTTGTCCAATGTTGACCAATCTAAATGAGTCACACCATCCCAGCATGCATGCTTTTTTCATCATAGGGGTCATAACGCACATCTAAAATCATAGAAAGAAACAGTGTGAGAGAATTTAGAAGTCTCATTGATTGTCACAGTTTAATCAAGACTTTCAAAAACCTAGTCAACTGCCAAAAACTTAATTATGTTGTCTCCTAAGATATAATTTTGGCAAAGTTCAAATGGAATTGCATTTATCCTTGACAGAGAAGGCCAGAAAGAAATGTGACAAGCACAGTGAAAAAAATAATACATGAGAAAAAGAGTGTTTAAATATAGGTATACTACTTTTTAATAATTTGATGTCAATAAGTTGTTGTTTTTTGCAAGAAATTAATACTTTTATTCAGTAAGGACACATTAAACTGATCAAAAGTGACAGGAAAGACATTTATAATGTTACAAAAGATTTCAGATATTTCAAATAAATGCTGTACTGTTGAACTTTCTATTAATCAGAGAATCCTAAAAAAAAAGAAAAAAAAGAAAAAAAAAAGTCATGCTTTCCATACAAAAATGTTAAGCAGCACAACTGCTTTAACATTGATAATATTTGATGGAAATGTTTCTTGAGCACCAAATATTAGAATAACTGAATGATTTCTGAAGGATCACTGAAGACTGGCTGAAAATGTAGGCTTGCCATCACACGAATAAATTACATTTTACAATATATTAAAATAGAAAAGCTATTTTAAATTGTAATAATAATATTCCACAATATTACTGTTTTTACTGTAATTTAATAATTACAGGCTTGGTAAGCATAAGAAACTTCTTTCAAAAAACATCTTACTGACCCCAATCTTTTAAATAATAGTATAGAGTACAGGATCAATAAGAAAATAAATCATATTTTACATTTATTTACTTTTTTTATTTACTATTTAATAATTTTAATTCAAATAATTAAAACTGTTTTGTATTAAATTTTAAATTCTATTTATTATAGTGTTGTATCTTTCTTCTGTCAGCTGATTTCAAATCAATTGTGAGTCGAGTCACTTTTGCAAGGTTCTATGACCATTAGGATGCTGCCTATGGCAGCTCACTAGATTAGACTAGTATTCGTGAAAATGAAGTTAAAGGCCTCTGTAATGATGCATAAACTCACAGAAAGACTTCTCTTGAGATACAATCAGTGCAAAGTCTTTCTCTATTCTGCAGCACTCTGCACACTAATAGTAAGGGACCCATTCCCAGGCTTAACTGAAGAAATTACCCAGTTCTCAAATGAGCAATAATCTACACATTTCTCCTTTGGGGCTGTTGAAGAGGAAAGACAGGAGAGTATCTCAAAAAGAAAGCGAGAGCAAGTGAGAACAGTAGCGTAAGAGAGCCAGCTAGCAAGAGTGTGAGAAAGAGACTGAGCTCACCAGCCAGCGATTATCCTCTAATTAACACTGATGTCTTCCCCATGGACAACGTCCCATTCCATCAGCACGCTGGCACGTCTTAATGTTAGGCGCTAACTGCCTCCTTCACATATGTCAGTCCTCGTTAAGGGACTCTGCTATGCGATAATGCCCTCTCACTTAATGGCTTGTAAAAGATGGTTACCACTTACAATTTGGTGTCTGTTTCGTGTCTGTGCGAGATGACACGCGAGCTATGACAGAGGACACCACGGGGGGATATAATTACATGAGGATAGAGCAGAGGTTGCGCTGCTGGAAATCACACAGTCTTTTGCCACAGGAATCGACTACTTCCACCTCAACCATCAGTCTGATCAATCTACTCTGTTGCTGTTCGCAAGTCACAGATACTAAGAAATTTGAAATACTTTGACGTACAATATCTACCCACAATATCTTCTTGTACTGTACATTCCACAGAAGAAAGAAAGTCAAATATGAGGGTGAGTAAATGATGACAGAATTTTCATTGTTGGGTGAACTATCCCAGTTGTTTTGAACTGTTAGTTTTAATGAGCCACTACCAAAAAACTAAACAAATTCAGTGATTCTTGTACATACATATAATTAAATGTAAATGAGCTCCTCTTTAGTGTTTTTGTAGCTAACTAATGAACTGTGAACATTGGATAACTTTGCTGAGGTAAATGCAATGTTAAGTGACATTGTTCACAAGTTGTTTTATTGGTGTCTTTCCGCGGTTGAAACGCTGAATAAGTGATTACATGAGATGTGATACATGTCAGTAAGTTGTACTGTATCTTTCAACATACCTTTTGATGTTCATTCATGTTTATTTTGTGCTATAACTTGCATTACTTATATTACAGTGGAAGAGATTTGCGCTCTGCGCTGCTGCTTGAACTGAAGCTGCTACACAGTGATGCTTCACGCCACATTTAAAAGCGTCAAAACGCCATTTATTAATTATATTTCATGACACAATGGACAGAATTTGAAAAATGAGACTTTGTTTCTTATCACAAGTAACAAAGCTCAAAGCTCTTTGTGAATGGCCAATAGTGAAAAAATTGCTTTTATCGGCCGATACCGATTATTGGCCGATACATTGGTGCATCTCTAATAAATAGTAATAAAATATCTCTAAAATGTGATAAGTAGTTAAACTTCAGCACTGTTGAATGTAAATGCAAATTCTATTTACAGTCATTGTCACGCCCCTGGACTCTTTGTGTTGTGTTTTCCCTCCCCAGGTGTGTTGTGTTCCCTTTAATTAGTCATTCCTTGCACCTGTGTTTTCCCAATCACCCAGTGTTTAAAAGCCCCAGTCCTTTCAGTTAGTGTTTGTCGTCATTCCATGTGTTCCTGTGTCTCCTACGTTCCCCGTGTGATCATTAAAAACTGTGAATTGAAGTATCTCCGTGTTTCCTCATTCCTTGCCTCCCGAGAATTGTGACAGAAGGACCAACCAAAACAGTAACTTCCGTTTTTTCCCCCTCCGTTTGTTTTCCATTTTTTTCTCAGTGTTTTTCTTTCCGTTGTGTCCCCATGGATCCCTTCACTCGCCCCGAATTCCTCCTCCTCCTGCTGGAGCAGGGGGGCAAAGCTCTCGAGGACCATACCAAACTGATCCTGTTGGTCGCACCACCTGCTCCAAGTCCCTCCTGTCTCCTCCCTAGCTCCTCTCCTTCATCACCTCCCTGGTCTCTGTCTGCCGACCCCCTCCCGGGTGTCCGCCCTCCTCCTGAGCCTTCTCCCTAGTTCCCACCCACTCCCCTCCCCATGTTGTTTCTACGGTGCGAGGACGCACCTTCCGGGAGGGGGGAGTAATGTCACGCCCCTGGACTCTTTGTGTTGTGTTTTCCCTCCCCAGGTGTGCTGTGTTCCCTTTAATTAGTCATTCCTTGCACCTGTGTTTTCCCAATCACCCAGTGTTTAAAAGCCCCAGTCCTTTCAGTTAGTGTTTGTCGGTCCTCGTACGTCATTCCATGTGTTCCTGTGTCTCCTACGTTCCCCGTGTGATCATTAAAAACTGTGAATTGAAGTATCTCCGTGTTTCCTCGTTCCTTGCCTCCCGAGAATTGTGACAGTCATGGCCAAAAGTTTTGGCAGTGACATAAATTTTGTGTTTTGCAAAGTTTGCTGCTTAAGCTGTTGTGGTGTTCATTCACATTGTTTCTAGATTATTGTGTAGAGTGATCAGATGCATTTTAAATACTTGCTAAAAGCTTCACTGGCCAAAAAATTAACTTTTCACAAAAAAACTGATTTCACTGTTTTTTGATCCTGACACAAAATGACCAGCTAACATTAATTGACTAATTATATCAGCAGCACATATGAAAGTGTGAATGAGTACTAGTCAGGTAAAATCACTATCATACTAATTAGATTGTAAGAGCAGACTGATTGCTATAAAAGGAGGGAAGAAGTGCTTCCAAT
>NW_015665016.1:395029-403043 GCF_001515625.1 Sinocyclocheilus rhinocerous
AACTTTTCACAAAAAAACTAATTTCACTGTTTTTTGATCCTGACACAAAACGATCAGCTAACATCAATTGACTAATCATAACATCAGCACAGGTGAAAGTGTGAATGAGTACTAGTCAGGTGAAATCACTATCATATTATTTAGATTGTAAGAGCAGTCTGATTGCTATAAAAGGAGGGAAGAAGCGCTTCCAATCATTGTGTTCTTGTTAGCAATGGTTACCTCCAAAGAAACACGTGCAGCCATCATCGCTTTGCATCAAAATGGCCTCACATGCAAGGAAATTGCTACAAAGAATATTGCACCTGAAAGAACCATTTACGGGATCATCAAGAACTTCAAGGAGAGGGTTTCGACTGCAGTGAAGAAGTGTTCAGGACGTCCCAGAGTGTCCAGCAAAGCGGCAGTACGTCTCCTCCTGAGGAGTCAGCTACGGAATCGTGTCACCAGCAGCTGAGGAGTCAGCTACAGAACAGGACCGTCTCCTCTGGATTTCAATCCCATAGAGAACCTGTCGTCAGTCCTCAAAAGGCGAGTGGACCAGCAGAAGGCCACAAATTGTGATCAACTCCGAGAGCTAATACGGCAAGAATGGATCGCCATCAGTCAGGATTTGGCCCAGAAGCTAATATCCAGCATGCCAGAGCGAATTGCAGAGGTTCTGAAGAACAAGGGTCAACACTGTAAACAATGACTCATTATATTTTCTTTGCCAATAAAAGCCTTTTAAAACTTATGATATGCGTATCATTGTTTTTCAGTATACCATAGAAACATGTAGAAAAATAATCTACAAATACTGAAGCAGCAAACTTGGCAAAACACAATTTATGTCACTACCAAAACTTTTGGCCATGACTGTATATGCATGTTTGAATAAATCTGGCATGAAGACAGTTGTTGAAAACGTTATGAAAATGTTATTTGCAACTGAGCTGTATACAGACAATTCAGTTTTTATTTGAGTGTAATTATTATATCTGAAAATAAATAGCAGTTGAATATAATAGCTCTGTTATTAATTTTAACATTTAATATAACAGTAATGTACCAAATGAGAGGGTTCATAGGATAGTTTACAGCATTAGTTAAAAGAGATTTTTTTCCTTAAGAAAATCAAGCTATCGGTATTGGCAGGTATCATTCTGAATAATCGCTGTCTGTATCAGTGGAGAAATTCAGTATCGGTGCATCTCTCCTATTTATTAAAATCCACTATCCCTTCCACTAATCCACTATTGACATGTGTTGCAGCCTGGAATTAAACCACACCATGCTCGTTTTGTCTGGCCAGAGGAGAACTGGCCCCCCGACTGAGCCTGGTCATATATGAATAGAACTGAACTGAGCTGGACAATGACATCACTGAATCAACAATGAACTGACTTTAACTGATAAACTGACTATTTTCTATTGTCCTCTTCCATTATCAACACACGTTTTCCCTGTTTAACACTGTAAAGGTGCTTTGACACAATCTGTATTGTATAACGCGCTAGATAAATAAAGCTGACTTGACTTGACTTGACTTCACTCTTCGTTCCTGGCTCATTATGAATCGGACATGCAGAGACCCTAATGTTCAATGGGTCGTGACTCTAGAACTGAAATGGTTCATCTGATTCTTTGATAAGATTTGACTCTCAAAATGGATAATTTGACAATTTGACATACTGTATTTTATCAACACATGCTAAACAATTTAGTATTACTGAGGAGTATTTTAAAGACTTTTTATAGACATTGAAATAACTGTTGTTGCTTAAATTTTTTTATACTTTCCTCAACACAATTTGTATTGCTTTTGTAATGCTCTTATTTAGGTACAGGTTAATCTGATCCTAGGTCAACATTTAGTCTGAGCAGTTTGACTCCTTTTGTCTCTCACAGCTTGTAATTGACATTTGAGGCCTTTCATCTAGGATATTCTGTTAAGAAATTGCTTAAGGGTAGTGTATGTCTTCCTCCCTTTCCCCAACTTTTCTTCTGCCGTGTCCTATTTCTTTTGAGGACGAATACAAGACAGAGCACTTTAGAGCCCTTTAAAACAGTCTGCATGAACAATCAATAACGCACATCCATAGAGAGCAGTAATCATACCTAAATGTCATTTGCCCTTGATAAACAAATGGCTGAGTAGGGTGACTTTTAAGTGCCCCTCTTTAAGTTTAGTCCATACATTAATCTGTCTCTTTAAAAGCAGGGAAAAATCTCCTCTCTTAATCAAGCATTAAGACTGAAGGCAAAGCAGCAGAACAAGAGAGCGAATCATTTTTTCTTGTAGTAACTAATATCGACACGACTCTGATACCACAAGACCGTCTTTGAACTCTGTCCCTCTCTCTCTCACACAGAAGAGAATGTCCTTCTTAGAACAATAATAAAAGCATACAGAAACAATTTTTTGGTGGAATTTCTACTTGCAGTGTCAGTGCATTTGGCCCCTCTCTTCCTCTCCACCCCCCTTACACACTATGCCTCCTTGATTGAGGGCTAATGAAAAAGCTGTCCCGAGTGCCGCCGCCTCCCTGTATCCATTAAGAATAATTAGACGGGAACAATTTTGATGCCTGTAACCTCGGCGAGTGTGGCTAATGGCGTTATAAATTGCTCCTTGTCCTGGGTCTTGCTTGCGCGTCGTAGCGCAACAGTGGCGCGGAGGGTGCTCCGCGCTTAATTCAAAAGCACTCTGTCAACAGCTCTGATTTGTGTGCTAAATGAGAGCGTTTAAAACAACAGCGGCGGCTCATGCATCCTAATGCCGATGGCAGGAGTGGGTTCGATAAAGAGGCTTGTCTGCTGTAATTAGCTACGACAAACGGCACAGGATTAAGAGAAGGGCATTCAAATGGACCCCCGTTTCTCTTGCAGCGTACGTGCCAACCTCTAGGTCATCCCTCCATATGCCCATATTCATCATTCTCTCCATCCTTACAAATAGGGAAAAATGATGTAACGGGCTGATTTGATGATTACAGGTTTTATGTAGCTAAATGATGTGTCCATGTACATGTGTTGAATTTTCCAAGAAGTGTTCTCGAATGATAGACGGCGGTACAGATGAGAGACAAAACCAAAGGGACTTTAAAAGGTTTTCAATTCACCTGTAAATGCATGCTGACAAGATTAATTGAGCATTACAAATGGTAAACTCTGAACCCGGGTCGTTTTGCGAACACACACATTCCCTCATCTTAGTTCACTTCCATGTGCCTTGCCATGCAAAAATGACTTGATGGGCAGTTAAATGCAAGGGTCGAGGGTTAAATGAACACTGTTGTTTATGAGGATGTGGTGTGAATCCATTTGCATTCTAATTTCCCCCCTTTCTCGAAAGGCACACAGACACACACACACACACACACACACATTTGTTAGCGGTCCTGTTAGGGAGATGTGGGGTTTGGTGGACGGCTTGTTTTAAAATCCCATTATCAAGTTATTTATGGAATTCACAGCCTGACAACTCTGCTGACCTTGTTTTGTTAAACATGAACCAGACATGATTTCAGCACACTGCGCTGCCTATTAGCTTTTGTTTCCAATAGCCTTAAAATGTCAGCAACTTCAATCACCCCTGGGGAAGCTCCTGTGGATATAGGCTACGGTGATGTCCAAACGCGTACGGACTCTCCCAAACCATAACTGCGTGTTATAAGTCCCGGTTTGGTTATTTGCTAGTCATTTTTGACCCATGGTCATGTTTTACGGTTCTCGATGCCATGCAGATTTCCTTGCTTTTTCCTTGCGTGTTGGTTTTTGCTTAAACATGTGTTCCTCTTCTCCTCTATTCCGGTGTCGGCTTCCGTCTACTCATCAACACTTTGCCTGACCTTACAAACACACACACACACACACACACACACACACAAACGAGAGGATTATTCAAAGCAACTCTTGTTTATAACACACGAGAGATGTGGCTAAGGTGGGGAAGTGTGAGGTTTGCAAGGTTGTATGCAAAGTTTGATTTCACCTTCTGGAAGAGGGGAAAGAATGTAGGTAATAACCCTATAAATATTCTCAGACTCCCTGACCTCCATGTGCACTTGTTAGCGGTTCATGCTGTAGTCTCATTGGCTGTCGTGCATGTGACAGAGCCGAACTACTCAATTACACTACCATATTTGCCGAAAAACACAATAGCTAGTTTTTCAAAGAGCATGGAATTGTGAGAGAGGTTTCAGAACAGATGCGGCAAGATAAACTTTCTTTTAGCGATTGTTCTTGTTAATTGACTCCCATTAGCAGAGAGGAATAGCACAACAGCTGTATTTGATTCAACATTTAACTGTTTTCAAGGTGTCCTGTATGTTGTGCTGTTAAAACCGATGTGTGTATTTTTTTCGTATGTTAAGATAGTGTGTGTGGCGCAACCAGCAACGTATGTTTGGGCGAGCAATGGCAGACGAAGAAAATGTTTAGGACACTGGAGGTGGAGAAATTACACACTGCGGCTTTTAATTTGTGCCATACCGTCGGTACTCTAATGTATTGACATCTACCTCCCTGCAAAGCACCTGAGAACTAGCTAGCATTAGAGTTTTAGGCTAATATTCATAGAGTTTCTCCTCATGAAACCTTTTCCACCACCCAAATATGTCTTCCATTATTCAGAGAAGCCCCAAGCTGTAGGCAGGAACAGATTAAATCCCCCTCACACAGCTGATATCCCACCAGAGCATCTCTCCACTACCACCAGGCCTTCAGCTAAAAGCTATTGCAGGCTACTGTGAAGATATAGAGATATGTGGCAAGATGCTTGTAGTCCTCTTCTTATTATTCTGCTGCTGGGGAACCGAAAGGTTAACTGGTTGATAAATGAACTCCCCATTTGAGTAAGAGAAGGTTTGCTTGAATGTGTTTAACTTCACTATATCGTCAAGAATTTTCCATGTTTTGCTAAGCATAAACTGATGCAGCTTCCTTCCTTCTACATATAATTTATTTTTTTTATTTTTATTTTTTTTATTATATTAACTATATACCGTCCAAGGATGAGCGAATGTCATATATACCTTTTCTTGATGCTGGAATTATAAGTGCATGAAATAACTATATGAATATATGAAAGTTATTTTTTCCTTTAGAGATGTCGATACTTATGTTTTTCTCTTTTTTGTTTTGGTGCTGGGCAATATTAACAAAGAAGAAAAAGGAATAAAAAGAAAGGAGAAGAAGAAAAATGATGAAATTGGGGGAAAATGTATGTCCTTGTAAAAGTAATGTTTATTGGAAATGAAATTAATTTACTATAAAGACATATAAAAAAATAAATAAATGCAAACATTCAGAGTCAAATATGACCCAGAAAATAAGGGTTAGCTACAGATATTGATTATTATATTATTTAAAAAAAATTGTAATCGCTTTTGTAAACCAATTTAGTTGTTTTAGGTTGTCTCTTGATGCCCAATGTAAAATTTGGATCTTGAAGCAAATCCAGCTGAAGAGGTTTAATGGCTGATTGGCGTCGGTATACTTGAATGATGTTTGATAAAGACACTTCACAGTGAATCGCAGAACTATAATGGCAGCTGCGACTTCTGTCTCTTTATTTGTGTCTGTGTTTTACTGTGTCCTCACAAGAACTTCAAGCAGTTCTCTTGCTGCTGAGGGACTTTCCGGTGTCTAATGCTTCTCCCTCACTCACTTTCTTTACTGCCATCTCCACCATGGGGACAGCAGCAGTTCTACTGCCATCCTGTAAACACTGCTGCCCCACCTCCCTCTTCCTACGCCCTGTTTCAACATACCTCTTCAGGGGGACGCTCCCCCTAAACACCCGCCTCCATGCTCCTTTGTGTTGTGCAGCACAAGGCAACATCAAATGCACCACTTTTTCGACATTTATTTATTTATTTAGCTACACCACAAAAGTCTACTTCACATTTGTCCTTCTTAGTCACTGCCACCTTCTAATACATTCTCTAATGTTTTTGAACTCATAACCAGTGCTGCCTAAATGAGTGCCACCACCTTTCACAGCTGAATGTACCAACTGTTTTCGGAACCTGAAACCTATGAGCACACTTTTAATTCCTCATTTTCAGTAGATTGTCTCTCTCTCTGTCTCTCTCTCTCTCTCTTTCTCTCTCTCTTTCCAGCAGTGTGCACCATTCAGAATTGAATTGAATTGAGAATGATTTTAAATTCAGTTGCTGATTTTGCTAGCTATCAAGCAGGATGCAAATTATAATTTTCAAATCTGAGTGTTTTTGTGCACTTTGTGACTAATAACAAAACACTCAGTCAACAATAAGGCCAAAATCAAAACTGTGTACAAAAAATACTAAAATGTGCACACATTTAGCTTTACCTTTGTATAGTCACTGAGGCAGTACCCTCCACCTTTTTTTGTGCACATTTTAGTTTTTTTTTGTTTTTTTTCTGTACACAGTTTAAGATTTTGACCTCAATGTTAACTGCCCCAATGACAAGCTGAAGGTGCAGTGTTTCTCTTCATGTTTTTTTATGACAGTGTAGGTAAAGATATATATGATCATATACAATAATAAGCAACCTTTATTCTCCCACAGTCTTCCTGTGGACTTTACTCCAGACCTCACTTGGTTCATATCATACAACCTGACGAGCAACAATTGTATAGTCCAAAAAAAACAAAAAACAACCAAACAAAATCAAAAAAATCAAAAAAAAAAATCTGGGGTTTGTCTCAGGGAAACTGTTGAAAATTCAGTCTGCAAGAGTCTATTGTGCTTTAGTGCTGCCATGCCTCAAGTACACAAATCTACACGTCACTCTTAATATGTGAGGCGAGGCATGTGATTAGTATATCAGACTTCCTGGTATATGAGCGAGACAGATGGGGGAACCTCTTGACTCGACCCTGAGCCCCCCACCCTTCCTGGCGTGCCCACTTTGTTTTCTGCTTCATCGTGGTTATATATCCCCCCCCCCCACACACACACACACCCTTAATAATGCATTAGATGGAGGCAAGATTCAGGCCTCTATAGCCCCTCACCCAGATGCATCCAGTCTCTCTATTATTTAACATTTACACACACCTTCCAGCTCATCAGCAACTCAATATTTAATGTCTACACAATGAAAAAACACCTTGATTTCCTTCTTTATTTATTTATTTAGATTTGTGCTTTTTTCCTGGCTTGGCAGGACTTCTGTTGCTTCACATAATAATTCTCTCTGCATATATATTGGAAAGTATCACAAGGTGTGTTTGTGTGTATGTATGTGTGCGTTTGCATGATGTGACTGAGGCAAAAAAATGTTATGTCTGTACATACTCACTTATAGTCACCAACACACACACACACGCACACTACGCTGATGCTGGATTGAATAAGGCTTTGATGGCATTGGATGGATGAATGAATGATTATATGCCTGCTTATATATGGTACCTTTTGTGACATATAATTTTACCAAGTGTGCTATTTCTACTGCACCAAAATTCAAAAAATAGTTTTCAACAGGTTTCCCAAACACACCTTTATGCCATTGGTCAGACCAGTGTTGAAAATGCCACAGTATTTTCACTGTTCCTTACCAATGGCTTATTTTACCATGATCTCATCTCTCATAATTGTTGGAATTTGTAGATAAAGTGTCGTTCTAGCACACATACATTTATGTACCTTTAGTCTTTTTTTGCTGTGTTACTTTGTTCTTTTATACTTTGTAAAATCAAACTTTGTTTTAGGTTAATAGGTTTTAGGTTAATAAAATGTTATAATATGGAATTAATTGGTTGGTTTATTGTATTTAATCAACAAGGTTAAGTAAATATATTGTCACTCTCCTTTTATCTGCCTATGTTTTATATGTACAGGTGCATCTCAATAAATTAGAATGTCGTGGAAAAGTTCATTTGTTTCAGTAATTCAACTCAAATTGTGAAACTCGTGTATTAAATAAATTCAATGCACACAGACTGAAGTAGTTTATGTCTTTGGTTCTTTTAATTGTGATGATTTTGGCTCACATTTAACAAAAACCAATCAATTCACTATCTCAACAAATTAGAAAA
>NW_015665016.1:403379-405234 GCF_001515625.1 Sinocyclocheilus rhinocerous
TGACTTGTTATTTTGTTTTCGGATTTGTCATTGTGTTTTCTGACTTGTTATAATGTTTTCTGAATTGTTGTTGTGCTTTCTGAATTGTTATTTTGTTTTTTAGACTTGCATTTGCGTTTGTAATTTGTTATTTTGTTTTCAGAATTGTGATTTGCTTTGCACTTCTCGGCCACCGTAGTTCTCAGTGATTTGCTGGTCTGCTATGGAATGCCAAAGCTGACTTAATTATAAATAAATAAAGAAATGTACAAAGAAATGTAAAAAAGCAAATATTAATAAATAAATATACAAAGAAAAGTAAAAAAGCAAAAAAATAATTATTCATAATTTTATTTTCCTATACATTTATTTATTTCCACTTTTATTTTCACATTTATGTATTTATTTATGTATTTCTTTCTTTCTTTCTTTCTACATTTATTTATTCCTATATTTCTTTGTCAGTAGGGTAATGAGGAGGGCGTGTTTTACCTCAGGAATAGCAATCGAGCCAGAGTAGGCCAGGTGTAGGCTTTGAGGCCACAGTGACACCTTGTGGTGCCCAAACGAAGTACAAGAAGTGTAGCCTACATGACGCGCCTGTTGATAGTGTGGGATGAATGATTTAGATGGGCAATATGGCCAAAATCTTATATCACGGGTTATTATTTCAATTTCACGTGGGGGGTTGTTTCGGCTGGGAAGCGGGCAATCTGTGATCGCATTTGCTGAAGCTCGCGAAAGCGTGCAATCGCTTTCTTATGCGTGCTGTTTTTTTTAGGTTTCACTTTCAACACATACAACGCATGTCGCATTTATATTTGCTTTTTTACATTTCTTTGTACATTTATTTATTTATTTATGTATTTATTTATTTATTTCTAATTAAGGGGTTGTCTTATCACTCAGCATAAAAAAGTCACCGCTCGCCACTGATATATAAAAAATCAGAAGTCGACTTTTATGTGATGAAAGTCAAGTTGAAGTCGACTAGTCGCTGATGACGTAATTAATGAACAAATAAGTCTGGAGCTGTGACAAACACCTTGTGCACAGCTATGGCATATGACACAGCGCTGCCCACTGGCTATTGCTCCTATAACAGCTCATTGATTTTGTGCGCGCGCGATCTCGATCTGCACGAGATGTATGAGCTACTGTCTGTAGCCTATGTATGTGCGTTACAGTGCAGCAGCGCATTAGATTAGAACGGCGATTAATTTACCTGTAAAATAAGATGTTTAAAACGTGCATTCCCCCGTTCAATTTCGAGCATCCATTAATATAATCACACATGACTTGCGGAGCGCTTTCAGAGTATGCATTTATTTGTCGTTTTAACTGTTTGGAAACGGAGCATAAATATGGAAGTCCTTCACAGATTTCTTATCCTGTTGCGCCCCCTATAGGACCAGCGACTAGTCGACGTCAAGCTTAAAGCGTCATATATTGTGTATATATATATATATATATGCAGTATATATACAGTACTGTGCAAAAGTCTTAGGCCATTAGTATTTTCACCAACACAAAAATGGTTTTAAGTCAGTTAATTCTATCTTTTGCTGTAGTGTGTCAGTAGGAAATATCAGTTTACATTTCCAAACATTCCTTTTGCCGTTAATTGTAATAATCCAGTGAGATTTTTGTATGCACAAGGAGTCTGACAACAGCCAGTGCTCCACACAGAGATCTGATCTCACCATCATCCAGTCTGTCTGGAATGACACGAAGAAACAGAAAGACAGACTAAATCCAGAAGAACTGTGGCATCGTCTCCAAGATGCTTGAGGAAACCTTCCTGCAAAGCTACAGTACAGTGGAAAGTTCTAGGCACTTGTGTAAAAATGCTGTAAAGTGAGGATTGTAATGACTT
>NW_015665017.1:0-463 GCF_001515625.1 Sinocyclocheilus rhinocerous
GTAGAAAATCCTGTTTTTGACCTCAAAATAAAGCACTTTCCCTCTACATGGCTGGGGGGACAAGCAGTTTTGTGGTACTTGAAATTCTATATAATTAATAAAAAATAAAAAATGCCACATTGATAGCTCAGGAAGGTGTAATTGTTCAAATAACATATTGTTTCATTTTAAAATATAAAAATATTGTAACCCTAATGTGTATTTCAATTGTAATATTTCTGTAAAGTCTAGGGACAGAAAAGTGGACGTTTCTGTAGAATGACCCTTCTGTTGCTTGTATATGGAAATAAATATGAAGAACAAGACACTCAAAGTGCTTGCTATTTAATTCCATACGAAAGGCGTATTTATCATCCATTTTTACTTTAATAAAAACATATTTTAGATGTTTATAGAAATATGACAACAATCACATTATCTCTGTTACGTATCCGGTCCATGAACTTCCGTCTGCTAGCCATCA
>NW_015665018.1:0-339 GCF_001515625.1 Sinocyclocheilus rhinocerous
TCCTATTTGTTCTTTCAGCCTGGCAGAATGATGGGGAAGCGAGCCGTAAGGGAAAAGGTCGCTACAGAGACCACATCCCACCCGTAGGGAGGTGACATGTGGAGATACTGATATGGACTGACCCAGAGAGCAGTACTACATATGGAATGGGTCTCTGAGGCAGCTCCTTCATTAGAGTAGGGATGGAACAACTGCCAGAAGAGACTGACAGTGCGGGTCTGTCAAGGGAAGACAGGTTTACAGAGAGGGAAACCTTACCGTGGAAGAAAACACATATGGGATTACCCGTAGGGAATCAAGCCATATGGACACCTAGCCCAGTACAGGGGCTGACCGGGA
>NW_015665018.1:798-919 GCF_001515625.1 Sinocyclocheilus rhinocerous
GGGGCACGGCTCGCCTTGGGATTGGTACGCCAAGGCGATGGCATCCACTATCCAGTGGGTCAACCTCTACTTGGAAACAGCCTTCCCTTTCTGCTGACCTCCAAAGCAGACAAGGAGCTGC
>NW_015665019.1:0-1007 GCF_001515625.1 Sinocyclocheilus rhinocerous
TCAACCATTAACGATAAAATACCTAATGCATTATTTCATTATTATACCATTAATAATTAACTTACTTATTCATACTTTAGTACAGTAAAAGTAAAAAAAAAATTGGTAGAATAATAATTTTATAATAAATCCAAAAGCAAGATGTCTCAAAAACTAGGGAGCGGAAATGGCAACTGAGCTGATGAGTGATGCTCTGCTGCCATCTACTGGTTATAATGTTAATTTCATGTCATTTTCATCTTAAGTCTTTGTTTTCCACCAGGAGACAATTTTTTCCCTGTCTTCTTCACATCTTAAGTCTTTGTTTTCCATGAGGAGACACATTTTTGGCCATTTTTTTTCATCTTCATGAATGAAAAGTAAATATTTGAAGTGAATTTTACTGCACAGCTGTAGAGTTAAAAAAAATATAGGCTTTAAAATATTTTAAGCATTTAAAAAATGACATTATAGACAAACAGTGGGTAAAGGGCAATGTGTATTTTTGTGTGTGTTATATATTAATGTATCTCACTTCAGCCAGGCAACCAATGTTGGCAACCCTGATATATTATAATATAACATTTTACTTTTTAAAGTTTTTGTCTTATGTGTAAAAATAACTTTACTGGGTATATATTTTTGTAATAAAACAATTCTGTTTCATAAACTTAACATTATTTATTGCTTAACATTATTTACCTTTGCCTAACTTTGGGGTCTTTGCTATTATATTCCAATATCATGTAGTGAATTTTGCTTTTGCCAACCTAGGGAGGCGAAATACTGTAGTGATGGATACTCGTGTCACCAAGGACGTTATGATATTTGGATCATGTGTCACTTAAGGTGTGGTTATGAGTACATCACATAAGAAAGATTGGTGGGATCTCTAACTTGTAGAACCTCTTTCTGTATCTCTCTAACTTGTAGAGCCTCTTTCTGTATCATCAACACAAGGAAGACCCAAGTGTAATAAATTCGATTTTATTAACAAAAGATAGACAAGAGTAATCAACAACTACTAA
>NW_015665020.1:0-13334 GCF_001515625.1 Sinocyclocheilus rhinocerous
AAGCGCTATATAAATAAAGGTGACTTGACTTGACTTGACTTATCAGAGATAATGAAGCCGAGAGATAGGGCTGGGTATCGTTCAAAAATTTTCTATACCGATACCTTGACTTCGATACCGGTTCCTGAACGATACTTTTTTCGATACCAATTTTATGAAATCAATTTTAACAAGATTACATTATCTAAAAAAGAAAAACTTTGGTTTTATTTTTCAGCTTGTTGATGTTTATGCAATCTCAAAGACTCATCTCCTGAGCCACTGCACAAAGGAACAAAATGTAACCAACAATAAATCAGTGCAAAATAGTTTTAATAAAGCTCAAATAGTCTTCAGTTTACACATCTGTTAGCTACATTTACACTAGTGCGTGTGACAGAATCACCTAGCTCAGACAGAATCGTCATTTCTATTCATTTTCCACTGATTTACTGATGAGCATTAGCAGCTTCCAGCTCTCTTCCATGTGTTCTCTCTTCCATGATCGCTGCTCTGACTCAGAGGTAATAACATATTTAATTTCAGCAACATTACATGGCCAAAACACACACGGCAATCGGAAGTTATTACAAAAACTTGATGGTGGTTTAAAGTGAGTTTTGAGTAAAAGCGGAATATAAATCTTATTTATTGTCTTATGTAGCATGATGCTACAGTTTGCATGAATGGCCACATAACACGCGCTTTCGGTCGTGTAACGTTAGTATGAACGGACATCTGCATATGATCGGAACTCCACGTAGCTCCCACGCTACTCTCCATTGGAAATTAATGTCTGTCGCTTGTTGTTTGTCAGAGATAGTGGAAAGCCGGCTTGAAATGCAGTGGAAATGCCAGTATGACGAAGATCGTTTTCATTTTAAAACATAAACGCACCAGTGTAAATGTAGCCTTACATCTAAGGGGGCTGGGACGCATTCACACTAAAGCCTCATGTGTGCGCCACATCTCTGAGTGTAACCGGTGTAAACTAGCAGGCGTGTTCGACTTGACGCGGACCGACTGTGCAGACCGATCGGTGTATTACAGTACCACGAGAGCTAAAGAGAGCAGACTGCTCCGTGCGCTTTCGAATCACTCTCGCGGATGATCGATCTGCGCCGCGCCTCTAGTCGAACACACCGGCTAGTGCTGCAGGCTTAAGGCCAAAGTATACTTCGGCCGTCCGTGTCCACATTACGTCATTTTCGTCATCAGGAGGGCTCGCGGACAGCCGGGCACCCCATCCGTGTGCAGGTAATTTTTTGAGACCGCGCGGACGGTCCGCATACAACAGCACATAGGCGAGGTGAAAGTTGAGACAGAGCGCAAGTCAAACTGCGCCTGTGTCAAGCTCGTCTGTCCGCACTCATCCGCGGTTGAATATACTTTGAAAGCTGTGCGGACGCAGCTGAGCGCAAGACGGAACGAAATGCAGAAAGTGAAGTATACCCGGGCCTTTATTGGCTCACTAACGCTGATGAGATTAACCCCTTTGGTATCGAAATTTGGTACCGAACGATGAGACGTTTTTCTATACTCGATGGTATCGAGGCAATTCGGTCGGTGCCTAAAAAGTATCGAACTCGATACCCAGCCCTACCGAGAGACCCTGCAGGGAAATCTCTCGAATCTGTGTCTGTACACTCTTTTATACAGTTTTTCCTCAAGGGGTGTTCAATATACATAGTCGTTATTGTTAATCCACTCTTTTACCTTTTTTGGCTGTGCCTCCAGTCTGCTTTTAGGAAGAAGACAGGAGGCCTCAACTTATGTTAAGGAAGACGAGGAGGCCTCATCATATATTTTGTCTAATGTCCAAATAGGATGTGCAGCTTCACCATATACTGCAGTTTTGTAATGTCTGCACATTCCATTCTCATGCAGGCCTCTACACACCGGCAGATACATGATTATAATAGTAGAATAATTTGATACATAAAAGGCTATATTCACATGAATTATACTTGAATAATTCATATTTTGATTAATGAGATTCTTCCACAGCAATTTGCCAACCTGGAAAAAAAATATGACATATCCTTGAAAACAAGGTTGTTTCCATCCTGAGAATTACTGTGCTCACCTGGACAAAGTGGCAACAGAGTTCAATCGGTGTTTTGAAGAGTTAGATGTCATGGAATGTATTGCTGCATTTGTCTCAAACCCATTCATGCCCATTGATGTAGAACAGGTTGCAGCCAAATTCCAGGAAGTATTTGCTTTGTCAAGTGGAGTGGACATGGAGAAAATTTACTTGCAAAAGGGGCCTCATTTACGAAATGAATGTATGACAGAAAATTGGGCATACGGTCGTTTCAACGCAAAACTTGAAATTTATCAATATGGATGTGAGCGGTGGCTACGATGAAATCTCACACCTGGTCTCAGCTCGTGTATGCAAGTTTTTGAGTTACCTGAACTTGCGTGCAGTATAGTAAATCTGGTGGAGAATTGTAGAATGAAAGCATTTTGTTTATTTAGGTTATTTTCCTGACCGTCAACCGAAGCTCATTAAGTTCAAAGTTATTTCTAAAGCACTGAATAAAACAACAACGTTGACCATAGTGCTGTACAAACAGTAACACAATGAGCAGAAGATAACATTTAAAAAGGGATCATATCCATATATCTAAATAAATAATAAAAAAGAAACCTTTAAAAAACAATCAAAATTCATCAAAAAAGGCATGTATGGCACGAGCAACCTTCGTACTTATCTTTGATCGAACGCTATCATACAAAAAAATATGTTTTCAAATGGCTTTTAAACTGACCGAGCGTCGGAACGTCCCTAATATATAGCGGCAGGCTGTTCCATAATTTAGGAGCGGTGACCACAAACACGCGATCCCCTCTAGATTTCATCTTAGACCGAGGAACAACAAGAAGTTTCTGAGATTGAGATCGTAGGGTTCTCGCTGGCTTTTGTTCCTGAATTAAATCAGCAATATAAGATGGAGCTAAACCATGTAGAGATTTAAATACAAATAATACAATTTTAAAATGAATCCTAAAAGAAACAGGCAACCAATGCAATGATTTTATCACCGGGGTACCATGATCTAATTTACAAGTGCCTGTGAGCACTCTTGCAGCCACATTTTGGACCTTCTGCAATCTGTCCAAAACTTTATTTTGAGCACCATAATATAGCGAGTTGCAGTAGTCTAATCTCGAGACGATAAACACATGAATAACTTTTTCAAAATATTTCTGTGATAAAAAAGGCTTAATCTAGAGATCATCCTCAATTTGACAAAGCTCTTTCTAATGATTTAATTTATCTGCTTGTCAAACTTAAGTGCGCTATTGCAAATCATCCCCCAATTTTTTACATGGTGTTTCCTAAAGGGGCTCAGGGGACCCAGCTTAATTTGAAATGCATTATCAAGTTCAGAGGGACCAAAGAGAATCAATTCCGTTTTCGATTCATTTAGGCTAAAAAAATTCATAGACATCCATGCCTTGACATCATTAAGACAGGCCAACAATCCTTCCATAGAAGTGGAGTCATTTGACTTAAATGGTACATACAATTGTGTATCGTCTGCGTAACAGTGAAATGACACACTGTATTTATGCAGAATCTAACCCAATGGGAGCATATAGAGAGAGAAGAGAAGCAGTGCTGAAACAGACCCTTGAGGAATACCACATGATAAAGGTGATGAAACTGATGTACCCACACCAGTGTTAATTTCGTTGACGAATAATTTTCGTCATAATGTTCGTCAATGACATCTTTTTCGCTGACGACAACGAGACGATAACGAACTAAAACTCTTTTTGAATGACAAAAACTATGACGAAAATATATTGACATTTTCGTCAATGAATAAAAACGAGACAAAAATGTTAGGGAGGGACGATGTGGGAAGAGATTCATTCAATCTGCTGCGTGGTTCGGAGGTTAGATGCGTACATATGAACCGGCGGGACATAAGCTAAAATACACGCTGCACATTTCATAAAACATAAAAAAAATGTCAATATGTGGGAGTAAGAGAAGAGCAGACATAGCCTATAGATAAATCTGATGACGCAAGAGAGAGAGCTCAATTCAATCCGGTTTTCAGAGCGCAGACACCGAAGCATACACAGAGTCTCACAGCGCGCGAGTACTCTTTCGCGTCGCATGAACGGAGAATTACACACAAAATGATGTCGAATTGTCAGTTTTGACGAGTATTCACGTAAACACAGTTGATTACGTCTTAAGTGAACGTAAACAGCAGGGAGAACGTGTAGCCGTACATTGCATCCATTGCAGCTATGCATTCGGTTTTAAAGGGACAGCTGCCTAATTTAGTTGCTATTGTCCGAGTCATTAGGCGCGTTTCCATTACAGATTTGCACAAAACTTTGGCGATATTTTATAAATGTCGATAAAAAAGTATTGACTATTGATGTTAATCAAGCAACAAAAGAAAGACAGAAAATCACTCACTGCTCTTGACTGAACAACTTTAGTAGCCCTTAAGATTAATCTAAATTTATTTATAGAAATAAATATGTCTGCTTGAAAGAATAACCCATTAGATTTTAGTCGACTAAATCTACTGTAGATTTAGTCAACTAAAATCTTGATATTTAGTCGACTAAAACTAAAAACAATTCAGGTGACTAAAATAGGACTAAAACTAAATGGCATTTTAGTCAAAAGACTATGACAAAAACTAAATCAAAATTTGCTGTCAAAATTAACACTGACACTCACCCATACAAACAGCGAAACTTCTGTTTAACAGATAGGACTTAAACCAATTTAAGGCATTTCCAGAGATGGTGGCACATGTTTCAAGTCGGGAAATGAGAATATGATGGTCAATTGTGTCGAACGCTGCTGTGAGATCTAAAAGCAAAAGTGCAGTCATATTCCCTTGATCGGTTGCCAAAAACATGTAAATTAAAACCTTTAATAACACTGATTCTGTGCTATGGTGCTTCGTAAAACCTGACTGAAACACTTCACAAATATCATTTTCATCAAGAAATGACTCCAGTTGAATTAAGAACACTTTTCTCTAAAATCTTGGCCAGAAATGTGAGTTTACGTAGAGATTGGTCTCCAGTTGCAAAAACCGGTCTTATCCAGATTTTCTTTTAGTTCTTTTGGTCGATTAGTCGATCGTTAACCAGTAAGATTAGAATGTCTTTTTTTTTGTTTTATACAGGGCTTTAGCTTTATATGCGCGAATAGTAGCTTAAACAGCAGACCATGAGGATTCAATCATTGCATTATGCACCTGCAGCGCTTCTGTGAACAGAGAAAAACTGAAATTAAGTCTATAAAAGGAATAAAATAAATAGGACCACATAAAATATATAATAGGCTATAATATAATTCAGATTAACAAAAGTAAAAAACAAACAAACTGTGCAACAAGTATAGACTACGCACATTTTTGTGACACTCTTAATGCATTTTATTTATATCTTTATTTGAATGAATCCATCTGATCGCACACACAAACAGTATTAGTTCTACCGTTGCCTGACATTTCAGCCATTCTTCATCAAACTAAAATGCAGTCAACCAAACATAGTTTATTTGAAAAGGTCCACTGTAAAATCAGCGTGCACCGCCCAAAGAAACATTTTTGCACATGTGAAGGATTTTACACGGATATTAGAACATGAGTGAAGTATAAAGCCATGTTTAGGCTACATTAGAATAATAGTTATGCAAACAAATGTTACAAATATGGCAAAAATGGAAACATTTGGATTCTTGTGTTATGAGACAGACTCTTGAGCCCAATGCCGTTTCAGTTTTGCTTGACATTTGTATGCTGTTTATAATGAATACTATAGCCTCATTTGTGTTTTATTTTATAGTTTAATATATAATTTTATAACTAATTATTATTCTTTCTTGTTCTGTTCTGAATACCGTTAAATTTAAAATATTTGTTGTAGAGTGAGGGAAATAGGCTCACTCTAATGTCTAATATAATGTTTATATTTACCAGTATTTTAATATACATTTAAATTACATAAATTAATGTAGCCTAATTATTTGCAATTACAAGGTTAATGGGTGTTTTTGGAGTAAGATTCAATTCAATTCAATTAAAGTTTATTTGTACAGCGCTTTTCACGATACAAATCATTGCAAAGCAGCTTTACAGCAAATTAAGTTTCTACAATATTTAGTAGTAGCTTATCAGTGGTGACTGTCAGTTAATGTACATATGGCAGAAATGTACGGAAAAATCAATTAAAGACGTAATCAAACAGACGATGAACACTATTAACAGCAATTATATGGGGTGGAGTTATATTTAATAGACCTGATGAATTTGATAGGTGCTTGATATAAAATAAATGGTGCTTTAAAAAGTCCTTGAATCTAGTGTTCATGAAAGAGTGGGAACCTTGGTATGATTAAAACGATGAGTGGGCCCGGTGATGTTTTGCTTGACTCCAAAAGAGTTTATTCTGAACTTTTATAAAGAATATCTCTTTGGATTTGAGACTTTAGTCTTTGCAACTTTACAGATCTTCTTTATGCACCAAGAGCTTGTAACACTCCAAAGAGAAAGGAACAATTGAAATCGCATCATATGACCCCTTTAAAAGTGTGTCATATTTGCTTGAGAGATTTGTTGTACTGTGGCTGTTACATGAAAGCTGAAATTAACAAAATAATTTTGAACATTAGAATTTGTGTCCTGGTGTGTTATACGAGGTTAGCCTAACATCAAGATTAAGCTTATTATTATCTCCTCCAGTCAACATAGAAAATCTAACTGCTCAGTATCATCAAACACACCTTTTTCTTGATGTAACTTCTTGAATGCTACACAAGGTGTTACTTTAGCACAACTGTAGTGAAGAACGATGTTAGCTATTAGACACTGGCTGCAACACAAAATGCTTTTCTACTGCTTTGGGCCTCGCTGCATAAAGTTGCCTCAGTGAGCCATCAGAGTTTATACAGAAGGTAGCCAGGGAGTATGACAATGATACACATACAAATGCCAGTCATCCTGGTATATAGATTTGAATGGGTGACATCGTTTTACTCCATTGAAGTTCTTTGGCCTCATGAAGCAGTCTCAATATGTAGTTTGTCCTTAATGTTATCTCTATCTCTTTTGTATTTTGAGATGTAGACAAGGGAAATGAGGGACTTAGCTGTCTCTTAAGAAGAAGACTGTCAGAGGTGTCAGAAAGGTTGCAGGTGCTCGTCCAACAGTACAAGACTGCTTTAGGCCCTGAGGCCTCTGCCCTTCTACATGTTGAAGCAGAAGATCAAAGTGGCCTCAGTAGTCCAGACACCAGTGAGGATGAAGAAGAAAACACAATTTAGGTAATTAATTTATTCATATGTATATTCGTTTTTTCTCAAAAATAGACCGGGGGTGTTCCATCAAGGTGGATAAAGGAAAAGCCTAGCTTAGGATCATTGCTGGGAAAAGTTGCAGCAAAGTCAACTGGCCCGTCTCAGCTCAACTCAAAGCGGGCTGATGCCGCTGCTGCAACTCAGCTTGTCAATTTGCCAGATGCTGATTTAAGAATATAAGGCATGGCACCTGTTTCAACAGCCAGTCAGCTTGTAGCAAAGTCAGCTGGTCAAGTTGCTAAACCTTCGGCTGGTTGAAGTTTTGGACGGAGGAAAAACAGGATCAATTCATCAATGTGTTTGAAGAGCAACGGTGTCTGCATGACACAAGCCTTAAAATTTACTCAACTCTTCAGGGCTGCGTATGTACTACACGCACAAGCACAATACATGCTTATTCAAGCCTGGTTAAAGTCAACGTTGACTAGACATGGCTAAATTATATAAGTGGAATGGCTTGAGCCTGCAGTGAAGTCAATGTTAATTCAAGCCAGGCTTTTTCAAGAGAGCACAGCTTTCATTAGCTGCGTTGATGGAATATCCCCATTACTGTTTCTCTTCATAATTTCTTTGTGTATTTATTGATGTTTTACACACCTTGTTCATTCTAAAACATCTGAGCTTCACCTTCTTATCCTACCTTTTGCATTTTTGTTCTTCTGTATTTCCCAAGATGGAAGCTGCACAAAGGACTGTGTTGAAGGAAATGGACTTGCCCAGCATCTCTGTATTTTTAGTATGCTGACTGATTTACCACATCAAAATCTGTATGCATTCTATATTGTTGAAAATTAAACCTGTGTCTGTAGATTGCCAAGCAATTCAGTAAGCACATGAATGCTCCTTGAAGATGCACAAACCTCTTAGTATAGGCGCACCAATCTCAGACAAAAATGTTAACTTTGCGCCTATGATATTACCAGATGTAATATCATGACATGATATTTGGGTAGTGTATGCATACTCCTTTTAGAGAGACTCCCCTTGATTGCGGTGACTCTGTGACCTTTCCTCTTGTGTAAAACTCAAGGCTAAACTTTTGACTTGCATACAACAAATGTTAGGAACATATTTCTAAGTAATTTTCTGAGCATTCTCAAGCTTCCCAGACATTGAATCCTGTCAGTTTTGTTGACCTCATGACATTCCCTGTAGCACAAAGCTCAGACCAGAATGTAAAGTTCGATATTGTCTATTGAGCAGATTTGCCGTGAAATCTGGTAAGCAAATTCATGAAGATGACTTTATGGTGACCTCATGATGTTTCCTCTATCACCACATTTAGGCCGAAATGTAAAAGCTCATTCTTCATTTCTTGCATTTTCCCCACATTCTCTTATTCTGCAGTGCAGCAGCATCAGAGGGTCTGTGCCTTTTTTGTCCAGAGGGTTATTATAGGATATAGTTGTATGGGGTATGGGGGTTATTATAGGTATTAAAGGGGTATGAGTGTATTATAGTTGTGTAACTTTATATTACTGCACCATTTCAGATAACCATCTTTAAGAAAGAATTTATGATGTTTATTTCATTTATAATTTGTCTGTCACTGTCAGTTTTGTCCTTACAGGGTTTTGGCGGGTCCTTAAAAAGGTAAATCAGTTATATCGAATTTAAGCCATAAAAACGTCTTAAATGGTACAAGACAGTCCTAATTACAAATTTTTATGATTTTTATGATAGCTTAATGTGACGATTTAACTTAAAAATACTGTGATTTCATTGAATAAATAAGCGCTGCATGTTTTAAAGGGTCATATGATGCTATTTTAAAGCTCATTATTTTGTGTATTTGGTGTAACAGAATATGTTGACATGCTTTAATGTTCAAAAAACACATTATTTTTCAAATACTGTACATTATTGTTGTCACTTTAATCAGACTGAATAAGCTCTTTGCACTACAATCATTATATCTGCACTGTTTGCACTCTATCTGCCATGTGCCTTGTGCTGCTTTATATATTTTTTTACATGACCTTATTTGTATATTTGTATAGTTGTATTTTATATTTAATCTGTATCTATCTGTATTTATGTTCTACTGTTAGTGTTATCTGTATGCACCAAGGGTCTGAGAGTAACGCAATTTCAATTCGCTGTAAGTATGTGCTGTACATGTGGAAGAATTGACAATAAAGCAGACTTGACTTGACTTGTAACACTCCAAAGAGAAAGTAAAAATTGAAATCGCATCATATGACCCCTTTAAAGGCAGATGCTGTGCTGCTTTGTGTACTGCCGTTACCAGGGAACCCTGCTGATAGAAAATGAATTGGCATTTTCAATAAACGCATCTGGTGTTGTTGTTTAGACCAAATAGAAAAATCTACAAATAATTTTACGCAGCAAACACGCATTTATAAATGTGAACTGGTAGATCAACAGAAAGCTCATGCTAATGCTTTATAACAATTAATTTATATAAATAAATAATAAAAATAAATACATTTATATAATTTATAATTACATTTATTATATTAATATAAATTATTGATAATAATTGTTTAAATTAATATGATACTTTTGACTCATCTCTTTTCTTAAAAGTTGTTGAAATGTGAAGTTTATCATTTTATAAAACTTTGTTTTTGTGAAAACCACGCTTTTTACAGTAAAATATGCTTTTTTTTCATTCACTCATGGTATTAATTTTATTTGTGCAGGTCTTAAAAAGCTCTTTAAAAGTCTAACATTTCATTTTAAAAATCCTGCAGATGCTCTGTTATAAGCACGTTGTACATTACACTTACATTAAGTACTTGTATAATGGATTAGATAGTATGTAACATAAATTTTTTTATAATTTTACTTTATGTTGCATGTTATTACAGTTGACAAATAACTTGATTCCCTGTTCTGCTGGTGCTTTTCAAGTGAACTTAAGCACATGGTCCAGTGTTATTAAATACAGCCTTATGGCTTGTTTTACCAATATGCATATTCATAATGTGGTGTATTTTCAATGAAAATTGTTGTGAACTGCAAAATATAAAGTATTTCCAAAGATGAGCATTTTATGTTTTCAATTAATTTCCAGCGATATCGTCGACTTGATTGCACACACACTATTTAAACTGAACTGAGCTGGATGATCACATCACTGAATTCAATGATGAACTGCCTTTAACTGAAAATTAGTGTTTATTATTGTCATTTTGCATTATTGACACACTATTTTCCTAATTAATGCTGTACAGTTGCTTTGACACAATCTGTATTGTTAAAAGCGCTATATAAATAAAGAAAACGAATTTTCCATACATTGTTTAAAAATAAAATGTGACTTCATGGTTGATACAAGGTAATAGCTGGAGAAAAAAGGAAAGAGATATAAATTAAGAATATTTATATGTGGAATCTTGATTTATTTGATATCACACAGCATTATTAATTCATAACTTTATGGCATGTCTTTTTACTTATCTTCAAACAACCTGATCTTGCTTGTAATTAATCTTGAGATATAGAAGTAATGCATATACACCTTACTATACACATACAAAGCTTAGCATTAGTATTTGTACATTTACTGCATGTATTTTGACATTTTTAGGGGAACAAGTTGGTGTGGTGAGGAGTGGCTAGAAATGGGGGAGTTTTTGTCTGTGTACGTGTGAGTGTATTTGTATTTTGTCTGTTTTGCTTTATGTACAGTAGTTTCTGCATATTTGTTAAGGACCCCCATGAAAACTAGATGGTTCACCTTAAGGGGTTTATCCTTTTAATGAACTAGCAGAAATAGTGAGCAAAATGAATCACCTTTTTGAATTAAAATAAAAGTGCATTACTATAGGCGCGGGGGAAGACCTGAAGTACTTGGGTTGAGGCTGTAAACATAGATCTTGCATGCCATCATGAAAATAATTTTCAAAATTTGGCCATGTCCAATTTTACCTTAAGTAATTTTTGACAAAGGGTTCTGTGAAGGTATGCCTGGGCAAAGTCATGTCCATTAAAACATTGTCGTAGGACTAAACCAAAGACATTGGCTAATAAAACATTCTGTCATTGTATAAACTCTGAAGGTGACTCATTTTGGTCACTATTTCCACATAAAAAGGAAAAACAAACAAACAAACAAACAAAAGTACTACTTTTATATACTGGGCCTTCAAAGTGCTCTCTGAAACCAGGGCTGGAGCAGCTTGTGTAAATGAAATGAGAAAATTATAACTTTGTTGTAGAGCTAAACCAAATATATCATTGGAAAGGTCTCGACCTGGAGAGTAACATATGTTAGTATGAAGATTCTACATGGCTCCTGCTTTCTAAATACTGACCTTTGAACCTCAAACTCGGACCATGTTTGAAGGTTTATAATCCAGCAACAAGAAGGTCTACAGACATGGGACCAACTGTTCTAGAGACCTCTGGACCCCAGCTATCATGTGAGCATAGTCACTATTGGGCACCAACTGGGGGTGCTGTCAAAAATAGCCCAAAAGCAATTTTCTCCCATTTAACAATTACACTTTTAAAATCTGATAACACCAATGTCTTTCCCACCCCCTAAAACCCCTAGGAGTACCTGCAGTTTGATACTGCCGTCTTCTAATTATGGGGAATATAACAATGTATTTAAAAACTACAATTCCCAGTAGAGATGCACCATTGAACTTGTTACTAAGCGTACAAATCAGCGTGCATATTTGAAGTTCTTTCAGTTTCCAGAGTAGGGTTAGGTTTAGGGTTATAAAAATGTATCTTTACTATACATGTCGACAATCTCCTACAGCTGAAACATACATTATACTGCATTTAGATGATCAAGATGAAAAAAAAAAACACAGGATGTCAGTTCATTGGGGATATTTAACCATTATTGTAGAACAACCAAGTCAGGGCCGCCTCCAATGTATTTATAAACTACAATTCCCCACAGAGACGCGCTTTAGAACTTCTTACGAAGCGTACAAATCAGCCACCACATTTGTAGTTCTTTCGGTTTCCAGAGTAGGAATGGGGTTATAAAAACGTATCTTTACTAAATATATCAACAGTCTCCTCCAGCCGAAACATATTAAGATGATCGTCAGGATATTATGAAAAAATCTTCAGGATATCAGTTCATCTGGGGTAGTTACTGCAGAAATTATTTCGAGTTATGCAATCGTTTTTGTAATTATGGCCTGAATATGTTTGATTAGCCCCCTCAGGAATGTAATAAACTGCCTCTGTGCTCATAAATATGCAAGTATTAGGAGAAATAAGTAGGCCAAACAATACCCCAATAAAGACTTCCAAAATGTGTGTAGCCTACTCCACAATAAATCAACAGTTGTGTTTTAGTGTCAAAAACCGTTCAATCAATTCTAGTAGCTATAACCATGGTTATCCAGATAAGTATCTTTATAATTAATTTAGATGCCCAAATTGTAATTTCAAAATAATCCACTTAAAACAACTAGTAAATCAATGTGATGTAAAGTTAAACAAATTCCTCACATAAATATGCTCAGTGTAGGTTGTTTCTTTTGCCTACTTTTTTCTCAACCCTATCACTGTCATTTTTTTTTTAATTAATATGTATTGAAAAGTGATAATCTTTTGCAAGTGTTTATAAATACAAGTGAAAAAACACCAGATGCTTATTTATTGCTTAATTATTGACTGCAGGCTTAAAGAGCGATCAAACAAATTTGACAAGGTGCATAAGTTGAAACTATTTAGTCTTTGGCAATTAGAACACATGGAGACGTCATTATTTGAAAAGTAGTAGAAAAATGCATGATATGAAAAGGAATATCCCCCCATGGAGTCTAGACACTGGCGGTGGTGAAGGAGTGAAAAGCAATGCTGAGATCTGGATGAATGTGGAGCTCAGCTCCTGATGAGCACAGTGGAAGGACTCCTGCGAGCTGAATATGATAAGGACTGGAGGTGAATGGGGTGGAAGATCTGAAGATTTTTGTCGCATCGATATGCCTGAAATGACAACTGTCAGCAGCAGAAGGAGGAACAGCTTTAAACATTTTTTGCATGTCTTAACAGTGGTCTGTGA
>NW_015665020.1:19079-23870 GCF_001515625.1 Sinocyclocheilus rhinocerous
CACCTTACTATAAACATACAAAGCTTAGCATGAGGATTTGTACATTTACTGCATGTATTTTGACATTTTTAGGGGAACAAGTTGGTGTGGTGAGGAGTGGCTAGAAATGGGGGAGTTTTTGTCTGTGTACGTGTGAGTGTATTTGTATTTTGTCTGTTTTGCTTTATGTACAGTAGTTTCTGCATATTTGTTAAGGACCCCCATGAAAACTAGATGGTTCACCTTAAGGGGTTTATCCTTTTAATGAACTAGCAGAAATAGTGAGCAAAATGAATCACCTTTTTGAATTAAAATAAAAGTGCATTACTATAGGCGCGGGGGAAGACCTGAAGTACTTGGGTTGAGGCTGTAAACATAGATCTTGCATGCCATCATGAAAATAATTTTCAAAATTTGGCCATGTCCAATTTTACCTTAAGTAATTTTTGACAAAGGGTTCTGTGAAGGTATGCCTGGGCAAAGTCATGTCCATTAAAACATTGTCGTAGGACTAAACCAAAGACATTGGCTAATAAAACATTCTGTCATTGTATAAACTCTGAAGGTGACTCATTTTGGTCACTATTTCCACATAAAAAGGAAAAACAAACAAACAAACAAACAAAAGTATTACTTTTATATACTGGGCCTTCAAAGTGCTCTCTGAAACCAGGGCTGGAGCAGCTTGTGTAAATGAAATGAGAAAATTATAACTTTGTTGTAGAGCTAAACCAAATATATCATTGGAAAGGTCTCGACCTGGAGAGTAACATATGTTAGTATGAAGATTCTACATGGCTCCTGCTTTCTAAATACTGACCTTTGAACCTCAAACTCGGACCATGTTTGAAGGTTTATAATCCAGCAACAAGAAGGTCTACAGACATGGGACCAACTGTTCTAGAGACCTCTGGACCCCAGCTATCATGTGAGCATAGTCATTATTGGGCACCAACTGGGGGTGCTGTCAAAAATAGCCCAAAAGCAATTTTCTCCCATTTAACAATTACACTTTTAAAATCTGATAACACCAATGTCTTTCCCACCCCCTAAAACCCCTAGGAGTACCTGCAGTTTGATACTGCCGTCTTCTAATTATGGGGAATATAACAATGTATTTAAAAACTACAATTCCCAGTAGAGATGCACCATTGAACTTGTTACTAAGCGTACAAATCAGCGTGCATATTTGAAGTTCTTTCAGTTTCCAGAGTAGGGTTAGGTTTAGGGTTATAAAAATGTATCTTTACTATACATGTCGACAATCTCCTACAGCTGAAACATACATTATACTGCATTTAGATGATCAAGATGAAAAAAAAAAACACAGGATGTCAGTTCATTGGGGATATTTAACCATTATTGTAGAACAACCAAGTCAGGGCCGCCTCCAATGTATTTATAAACTACAATTCCCAGTAGAGACGCGCGATAGAACCACTTACGAAGCGTACAACTCAGCCACCATATTTGTAGTTCTTCCAGTTTTTAGTGGGAATGGGGTTATAAAAATTTTTCTTTACTAAATATATCAACAGTCTCCTACAGCCGAAACATATTATTAAGATAATCGTCAGGATATTATGAAAAATTCTTCAGGATATCAGTTCATCTGGGGTAGTTACTGCAGAAATTATTTCGAGTTATGCAATCGTTTTTGTAATTATGGCCTGAATATGTTTGATTAGCCCCCTCAGGAATGTAATAAACTGCCTCTGTGCTTATAAATATGCAAGTATTAGGAGCAATAAGTAGGAACCCCAGTAATGAAGACTTCCAAAATGTGCGTAGCCTACTCCCCAGATCTTCACAATAAACCAATAGTTGTCTTTTAGTGACAAAAACTGTTCAGTCAATTCTAGTAGCTAGAACCATGGTGATCCAGATAAGTATCTTTATAATTTATATGCTACCCCAAATTGTCATTTCAAAATAATCCACTTAAAACAACTAGTAAATCAGTTTGATGTAAAGTTAAACAAATTCCTCACATAAATATGCTCAGTGTAGGTTGTTTCTTTTGCCTACTTTTTTCTCAACCCTATCACTGTCATTTTTTTTTTAATTAATATGTATTGAAAAGTGATAATCTTTTGCAAGTGTTTATAAATACAAGTGAAAAAACACCAGATGCTTATTTATTGCTTAATTATTGACTGCAGGCTTAAAGAACGATCAAACTAATTTGACAAGGTGCATAAGTTGAAACTATTTAGTCTTTGGCAATAAGACCACATGGAGACGCCATTATTTGAAACGTAGAAGAGAAATGCATGATATGAAAAGGAATATCCCCCCATGGAGTCTAGACACTGGTGGTGGTGAAGGAGTGAATAGCAATGCAGAGATCTGGATGAATGTGGAGCTCAGCTCCTGATGAGCACAGTGGAAGGACTCCTGTGAGTTGAATATGATGAGGACTGCAGGTGAATAGGGTTTTTGTCGCATCAATTTGCCTGAAATGTCAACTGTCAGCAGCAGAGAGAGGAACAGCTTTAAACGTTTTTTGCATGTCTTAACAGTGGTCTGTGAGGTTAGGTTAAATTGAAATGCACAGACAACAGAACATGAAATCAAGTTATATGTCAACTAACATAAAATAACATATAGTGCAATGTATAATCATGAAATATAAAACATGTTTTCGAATAACATCTGAAAAGGAAACTGAGTTGGATTAAGTACATTTCTATTTAATCCTACTTGAGACTAAACTCCATGTGTCCCATTTATTGGGGATTTTCACCACTACAGAAAGATGAGACATGACTTCAGAAGCAGCGCAGAAACAATGTAATATACAGGCAGAAACCAAAATATAGTTCAAATTCTACATTTGATTTCTTCTCATTAATTTGAAGAGAATCCTTCGGCTGCCAGGAATGGGCCCACTCCTTGCCACTAAAAACAGAAGGGATTTTTATTTTTTTTACTGGGTGTTTCCAATAAACAAGCATTTTAACAAGTGTGAAGCACACATCATTACTGAACATGTCTTTTATAAGCATAACAGTTCCATTTTCCATCTATGAAGGACCACCACCATTTGTGAAACAAAACAGATTAATAAGAAATTATGGTAGCAAAAACAAAACAAACAAAATTAACAAAGATAAAGTAAATTAATAACGCCTGCATTAATTGATAAAGCAGAAAAACTGAAGAATACATACCATATTGGACAGGGCTCCCAGTCAACCAATATTCCTGCTTTGCCCTATCAAGAAAATTAAAAAAAGAATAGATTAAAACACACACACACACACACACACACACACACACACACACTCCATTCTTAGCATGAGGCTGTTATGTTTGGTTATTATCATGTGTTTGTTTCTGTTTGGTTCCTGTCTGCCCTTATTTGGTTCTATTTATGTTCTCATTTAGTTAATCATCACTCATTAGTTTCCACCTGTGTTCATTAATCATCTTATTAGTCGATCGTTTGGTTTAGTATAAATAGCCCTGCCTTTCCTCAGTTTCTTGGTCCGTTCACCGTCATGCTTAGGTTGCTCTTAGATGTTTCTGATTTATCTGTCTCCTGGTTATTCTCTTGAATTGAAGTTGGAATTAAAGATTGTGTGCTGGATTACTCCGATGTCGTGCGCTTGTCTCCTTAGAGCACAGTACCTGTGACAGATGAACGGACCTTTTTACAAGATGGATTGGGCTGAGGACCAGTTGTGCCGCCTGCGACAGGGTGGTCGCCCTCTGGAAAGGTATGTGGAGGAATTCATCGAGCTTTCCCATCAAGTGAGCTGGCCCGATGCCTCTCTGTGCCTGTTTTCAGTTGTGACTGGATGAGAACACTATTCGTTGTCGTTCTCCCGTTTGTAACTTCTCTTTGTTTGAGTTAATAAATGTCATCCTATATTTAAACTGCTTTCACTTTGAAGTAGAGGAGGTTGGAGAAGTTAAGTCGTTCTCATCCAGCCCCTTCTGAGAACCACTGGGCCTCACCAGCTCACCCCATGTTGAGATCCTGGCCATTGGTTCCGACCATACCTATCCTCCTGTGTTTCCCCGAGCCCAGAAGTGGGTTTCTAACAGTGCTGACCTGGGGGCTAAGGTTGCGGACACCACTATGACATCTGTCCGGTCAGCACTGAAATCTGCCATCCATCCTCCGTTTCCAGCTCCCCGAACCAATCCGATCCTCAGCCCAGAACCCGCAGCCACATCACTCTCAAGCCCAGAACCATCGGCCGCTTCACTTTCAGTGAAGCCAAATGTGAAAAAGCTCTACCTCCTTTAGTGGACTTTGCTATCCTAGGTACTACCAAAAGTCCAGAGTTTTGCGACCTTAGGGAGCATGATGGATTGTAGTGTGGTAGAAGACTAGTTAGGTACGCAGGAGCTACCCATTAAGGGCCTTATAGGTAAGTAATAATATTTTGTAACTGATACAGAACTTAATAGGTAGCCAGTGCAGAGAATGTAAAATTGGGGTAATATGATCATATTTTCTTGACCTAGTAAGGACTCTAGTCGCTGCATTTTGGACTACCTGTAGCTTGTTTATTGAAGATGCAGGACAACCACCTAGCAGTGCATTACAATAGTCCAGTCTAGAGGTCATGAATGCATGAACTAGCTTTTCTGCATCAGAAACAGGTAACATATTTCGTAACTTGGCAATGTTTCTATGAGCTATTTAATGAGTGAGCTATTTAAAGATCAGCCACTCTATAGGCCAGTGTATTAGATAAGTAGTGAAGAAAACGCTAAAGCTTACAGCACCTGGTATTCCCAGGCGGTCTCCCATCCAAGTACTAACCAGGCCCGACCCTGCTTAGCTTCCGAGATCTG
>NW_015665021.1:0-252 GCF_001515625.1 Sinocyclocheilus rhinocerous
CAGTGTGTAAGCCAACTTGTCCCACATTTGACATGGCAAATATGCTCCATATATTATAAAACAGATGAGGACCACTTCTGTTTGTAACACTTGTCAAGTGAGGCCACTTCTTGGATGTAACACTTGACACTGGCTAGTTGAAATGGAAGCTTGAAATTGTAAATATGGCCTAATAGAATTTGGCTACTTTTAGTAGGATGCAACACAGTTAACTGATGCAGGGTGATCTGGATGTGAGTCTTAAGAAGGCTA
>NW_015665021.1:595-849 GCF_001515625.1 Sinocyclocheilus rhinocerous
GTGCGCTCTTTAACACAGCGTAGCTATGACACTCACAGACTTACTGTGAAGGTAGAGTCTGAGTGAGAAGCATTTAAGTTCAAACTTGCGAAGAACAGTTTTTAAAGTATTGGAATGTGTCTTTGAATATTTATCTGTGACATTTTAATTGCTGCTTGTGCAAAACTTGGGTCGGGATTATTTTATCAAGTAGGACACATTTCTGGAATTTATTTGAACATTTATGGAGGACATTTTTAAATTTGTCTTTACAA
>NW_015665022.1:0-3248 GCF_001515625.1 Sinocyclocheilus rhinocerous
CCAGGACCTGTTGAGAGGGGTTCTGCTGCTGGCAGTCCGAGCTTGATGCTTGTGTCTGTGAGTGTCGGTTCCCCTAGGGCCCTCTCTTGGCTTCCCATGTGGCTCCACCCCTTCGGTTGAGGGGTGGTTGTGACCTGTCCCAGGATCTCTCGGGGCGCTCATACTGGTGCTTAGGACGGGCACCACCATGGCCATGCTGCTCTCTGCTGGTTGGGAAGGACCTTGACATTGTGTTGACAGGTTTGTCAGTGTGGCTTGGCTCGGCGCCCTCTAGAGCAAGTTCAGAACTCTGATTAGTGACAGGATAGATTGTGGGGTTTTTTCCTGTCTTTTCAGAAGCAGTCTTTTGTTTAACATAGGCCTTATGGGCCAAATCTCGCAGCTGTTGGGTGGACATAGTCCGTGGGCAAGCCAGAACCCCCAAGTGGTGGCTCACTGTTGGGTGCAGGTTCCGGAGGAACAGAATTTTGAAGTTGAAATCCTGTTCCATTCCTGGCTCGTTCCGTGCTCCGAAGTAGGCCTGTCTGAGCCTGTTGTAGTAAGCCTGTGTGGTTTCCTGTCTGCCCTGTTTAAGGTCCATGGCAGTAATCAGTCCTTGCTCTGACTCTGGGTCAGAGAACTCCTTAATCAGAGCCTGCTGCATTTGCTGGTAATCCACTTCGACCGTTTCTGGCTGCCGGTCTAGAAAGCTCCTCACCTCACGGCTGGCGGTGATTCGGAGCAGATAGAGTCTGTCTCGTGTGGTGACATTGGCAACAGTTTGCAAGTGAAAGTCAATGTCTTTTAAGTAGGCGTGCACATCGTGGCCTCCTGCAGGGTTTGGAGTGAAAGTGGGAATGTTTCTAGCCAGCTTATCCAATTCTTTAGGTGACACGCCGTGACTGGAAGACAGCCTTTGAAAAGGCTCCCACCCCCTTGCTGCTGCTGGGGGTTCTGGGATGCTGGCAGGTGATGTCTTGAGCAGTGGGCTCTCACCCCCCTTTTGAAGTGGGAGTCCTTGACTAGGAGGTATCAATCTGCTGGTTAGGGGAAATTCTGTGGTGTGCATTTCCCTTTAAGAGTCACTTTGCAGTCTATATTCATATTTAAGGTCCCGGTGAACCATATCAAGTTCATCTTTTAAATCGTATCTTTGTTGGGCCAGGGCACTGACTTCAGCCCGGGAACTTTGCAGGTGGCCTTCGCAGGCCTTGGCCCTAGCATCTCTCTCTTTGAGTTCAGTCGCTGCTCTCATCAGGAGAGCCTCGGCTCGCTGAAGTTTTTCACTTAGTTCCTCTCTGGTGTCCTTTTCCCACTGCTCTCGGCGTGTTGTGTCTACACGGAGATCAGTTAAGGCTTTCTGGAGTCTTTCTATCAGTTAAGGCTTTCTGGAGTCTCTCTACTTCCTCCTGCAGCTCTGGGTCCTTTTCATCCGCCGTCCTGTGCTGGTGCTGAGTCTCCGACGTTAGCTGGTCCAGTTGACTTTGAGCAAGCACCAGGTTTCTCTGAGCCTCCTCAGCCTGGAGCTTCAGCGCTGCTGCTTCCTGTTCTATGCGGGAGATGCTTGTTTCCCCCAGCTTTGCCTGAGCGAGGAGGTTGTGGGCGAGGGGCCCGATGATCTTGGTGAGATCTTTGTGGCTGTAGTCCTGTGTCGGATCGTGTGACATCAGGGCGCTCAGGTTGTCGTCGAGCTGTTCCCGGCTCAGGTGCTGCAGGCCGCCGGCTGCTTCAGACAGGAGTGTACCAGTTATGGCACTCAGCCAGGACTCTAGTCGATCCCAGTGGGCATCAGGGCTGGATGATCGAGACATGCTGGCTCACTGGTGAAAAGAGAGAGGGAGAGAGAGAGAGAGAGGGAGAGAGGGAGAGAGGGACAGCACGAAAAGGCCAATGCAAGTCCTTACAGCGTTAGCAGGCTGCAATTATAATAATTATATGTTCTATGCATGGTCTGTTTGATGAGTACAAACAGTTAGCAGAGTGTAGACCAGACACCTGTTATCACGGCCGTGAATGGCAAGGTGTGTCTAATTGTTGTGGGGGGCCACCGGAAAGGATCTAACTAAGATTGTTGACAGCGTGATCGTCTAAAGACTTTGGCAGCTTGGGTCGTCAATCTATTACTCAGCCTTCCCTGATGATTCTCAAAGGTTCGGTCTCTAGGCAAACAAAACAGAACAAAATGAAAAACAAACAAACCAACAAATCAAAACACAGAGAGAGATAGAGGAGAGAGCAGGTTTAAGCCTTTTACTGCTGTTAGGGGTTATGACAGGGCCTACCGAGTAGAGGGCGCTGCTGGGTCATAACATCTAGTGTGGCAACCTTGCTTGGATAGCAGGAGCGGCTAAATTACCTTAAAGATTGAGGAGCAACCTGATTTTGGGGTTGCGCTAGCTGGATGGGTCAGTATTGGCTAGGCTTAGTGATGGAAGTGATGGATTCAGTCTGGATCCCGTGGCAGCTCACTGCGATCCGCCGTGGAGGCAACTGTCACTTCACCAACTTCACCATAGAGGGAGTGTTACCTATAGGTGAACAAAAATGGCTAGAATACAGAAATTAACTTTAAATTTGAATTCAAACACTGTTTAAACTAAATTTAAATAAATGAGTGGTAAAGTTAGAGAGAAGAGGGGGAAAGAACCCTGATTAAAAATAAAAAAAAAAATAAAAAAAAGGGAACAAAAACAAACAAAATAAACAAAATTATAAAAGTAATAAAAGATAATAAAGAAAAACAAAAATAGTACTGGATATGAAAAACTAATACAATTATAAAAGAGAATAAAGTAAAACAAATAATACTGGATATGAAAAACTAATACAAAAACAAGAAATAAAAGAAATAAAAAAAATAAAACTGCAGGTAACTAGAATGGCTAGAATGATAATGACCAATGAAGCAGAAGGGAAACTAAAATCAAACAAATCGGAGTACCAAGTCGACCTAGCAGAGAATGCCCACAAGGGGGAGTGGGTGCGCCCACCCAAGGTGAAAACAGGAAGGTAGAAGGAGTTCAAGAAGTGTTAGATACTTAAACAGCCTGCCCTCTAGTGTTAGTTTAAGGTACTGTGCCTTAACTCCAATTGTGCTTAAAACTGATCGCGTTTAGTGTGAGATTACTCTCATTCTAACAGACAACTTACTGCAGCTATCACAAGAACAATGTGACTTAGATCCCAACAGATTCTTACAGTTTGTGCAACTTAACTGCTTAATGGTGTGTAGCAGGATTTCTTCGCTGCCAGTACACAAATAAACACTA
>NW_015665022.1:6085-11587 GCF_001515625.1 Sinocyclocheilus rhinocerous
ATATTAAACCAGAGATACATTCATACACCTGAATATCAGTGTTTAGGGCTTAACTAATACAAATAACGAGTGGTAACTCAGCTAATCTAATAGGGAAACATACAAACAACACATGAATATACCAGATACATTTGTAACTGATTAATTATTGTCTAAATAAAGGAAATTTATTGTGCCTGGCCCCGGGGGTCATTTACATCTCTTTGGAATGTGTTTGAAGTCAGATGGGGAGATGCGAGTGGTGGAGCTGTTTAACATCTCCTTGATAGTGAGGGGAACCATTGGCAATTTAGCACCCATATAAATGTAGCATGTGGGGCCATGTCTGTAATTTATATGCAAATGTCAAAAGGCTAAAATGGGTCTCTTAAGCCACAAAACCCAAAGACCATCCATGATTTTACGCAGACGCTACATAAATTTCATAAAAATGTGTTCTTTAAAAACCTACTTTTTCGAAATCCTCCTAGACCGTTTTTCCGATTTTCACCAAAATCGAATCATATCATCTTCAGACCATGCTGACAAAATGTTATAGATTTTGTGTTGATAGACAAAACCGTTTTCGCATACCACAGCAACAAATTTGAGGCATGATGCCAAAATGACACTTGAAGCTGTATCTCTGCAATGCTTTGGCATATTGACACCAACATTTGTGTGCCATTGTCAACTCACACAGAACACACTACATCGATTTGATAACAGCGCCACCTATTGGTCAAACGTGTTAAGCCAATAAATCATGTTACTAGAGGTTGTATTTATGATTTTTCAGCCATTTCAATTACAATCATCCTAAAATTGCTTTTATTACTCATTGTTGCATTTGGTCTGATGCTCCATGCCATGCTTAGCTCCTCAATTTGCCTCTGGAGTGCTTGGCCCCGTAATTGCTGCTTGCAGCTTTTTTTTTATTTTTTTCTTAATCTTTGCTATGTCACACCATAGGACAAATTTATGGTATAGTTCAGTAAAAATGTTAAAAAACAATGAAATAATTGATTAAGTTAGTGACCATTTATATTTTCTCAAAGATCAGACTTCACACTACATAAATATATGCATTTCTTTTCCAAAAATTGTCTTTTACAAAATAATAATTTTTACTGCCTATTTGTCAACTACTCATATATTATGTAAATATACACTGAACAAAATTATAAACGCTACACTTTTGTTTTTGCCCCCATTTTTCATGAGCTGAACTCAAAGATCTAAGACTTTTTCTGATGTACTGCCAAATTCTCTGAAACGCCTTTGGAGATGGCTTATGGTAGAGAAATGAACATTCAATTCATGGGCAACAGCTCTGGTGGACATTCCTGCAGTCAGCATGCCAATTGAATCTAGTACCCTTGTCACGGCCAGGTGTGCCTTTTCTTCTTCAGTCAATTAAGTCCCCTCGTCATGGCCAGGAGAGCCGTTCCCTTTGCTGATAAATTCAGCTCCCGAGACAAAGCCAGGAGTGCTTCACTAAAAAATTAATTACCCTCATCACGTCCAGGTGTGTTGTCCCCTACTCTGATGCATTCAATTCCCTTAGAGAGGTCGGAAGGGCCATTCATGCAACGGATAATTTCAGTCCCTCTAACACAGCCCCGAGTATGGTTTACCACTGCACAGGATCTGAGTGGCTCATCACGACCAGGAGTTTTGATCCCAGGACACATGGATCTAGTTCGCCCATCATGGCCAGGAAGACCATGCACTGGTCCAGTTCTCCATCTCCTCCTACCCTGAAACCTTTAGTAACCTTTTGTGTCTGCCCTCTCAGCCTTCCCAAAGCGGCTCTGGTGGTCTGGTGTCCGGGCGCGGAGACCCTCTGTGCTAGTACTCAGGTGGTTAGTCTACTCAGCCATGGAGATCTCCGACTCCAATGCTCTGGTGGTCATCGGCTCCGCTGGGGAGACCTCCTGCTCCAGTGTTCTGGTGGTCGTCGGCTCCGCCGTGGAGAACTCCTGCTCCAGGGCTCTGGTGGTTGTCGACTCTGCCATGGAGACCTCCTGCTCCAGTGCTCAGGAGATTCCTCCTGTCTTCGCCCTGGATCCCCCCTCCATCTACACTGGCCTGGACCCTACTGTCTCTGCTCTGGATTATCCCTCTGTCTGCTCCGCCCTGGTTCCCCTGTCTCCACCTGAAGTACCATCACGATGTGAGGTCACGCCTTTGAGGAGGGGGGAGTAATGTCACAATCCCCAGTCACCAGCCCAGTAACAGCCACTATCAGTACTTAGGACTCCATTTCCCAGAATCCCGCTTGACTCACACCTGCACCCAGTCCCCAATCAAAGCACTTGTCACCACCTCATAAGCTACCCTATTTAAGCAGTCACTTTTCACACCCATATTGTCTGGTCTCGTCAAGGTCTACCCATACATGACTCTACTCACCTGCATCCTCACGTCCTGATACCCTGTCTTCAGCCTGCCAACCTGCTAAGGGGGAAAAGAAACATTGTTACATCAAGATAAGTGCATAGAACTTTCAAACTTGACTCTATCTAATCAGCTGTTTGACAGCCAGTTGTCCAATGTTCTTTCCTTTGTCCTGGAAACCTGGATAGATATAGAAGACTGTTTAGTTCCCCTATTTTTGTTTATGATGATTTGTGATATCTGAACTTACTTGATTTTCTGTATTACTGCCACTTGACAGCCCTGTGTACATAAACCTGTTGAACTGTACTTACCTCTGCCCTCTTTGGTCTGTATCCTGACAGAAGACCAGACCAAAAGACTTAAAGTTTAATCCTGATGGACTCAGTGGAATAGACCTTGTGTTCCATTTTTCAAGATGGCCGGGCAATTGAAACCTATGTGGAAGAATTCCTGAAATATATCTTATATAACAAATATATAACAACCTGGACAGATCATCAACTCATGGACTGTTTGTAGAGTGGCTTGGACCCTACATTTAGCTGGCTGATGCCCAGGGGTGATTCTTACTGGACTCTAGCTCAGTACTTAGACTATGCTATATTGTGTGTGTGTGTGTATGTATGTATATATACAGTACATATGCATATAAATATCTCAGTGGCGTTCTGTCCATATAAGCTGTGAATGCTCTGCATACCCAGGCCATTTGAGAGAAGTTCACGGGATAATTAATATAAACATGATTATAAGTTGATCCCTTGTCATTTTAAATGTAATTTAAAGTGTTAGGAATAAGTACGTAAAATTATTTATTTGCCAAACGGCATTAATTTTCTGTAAATCTACGTCAGTTACAGTGGCTTACGGGTGAGCGGATTATCCGCAGCTTTCTAGCTCTATAGCTATTCCATAGCTCTATTGCTATGACTTGTCAGGAGTGCTTTCTCATTGGTTTACTGGCCTGCGGCTGATTTAATGCGTGAGGTAAGCTGCCCGCGAAGCGCTCGCCCAAGCGAAAAAATATGCTGTTCCTGTCAGATCTCAATTGCCGAAAATCACATTGTGTTTGATGCAAAACCAACTCGACTTCACGAGTTCGCACTAATATATAATGTTATTGAGAAATTTGTAGCATATTTGGCGTGCTGTCCAGAGGGAGGGCTCCGAGCTCGGGTTAAAGCCCGAACCCAGAGAACCCCCCCACCATCCAAAGAATGGGATGAAATTAGATTAGTAGTGAGGTGTTGGGGTGGAGGCGGGATGTTGGAAAACTTTCGTGGATCTGAGGTAAGTTGGCTGTGTATATATATATATATATACTGATTGACATGCTAAATGGCGGACAGGAAATTTGGCTGAATATGGCAACATTGGTATAACTGTTCTCAGCATGACCCAATGAATCTATTAATACCAGTCTCATTACATTTATATTACATCACTATTAGTATTTATTTGAAATTTCATTATAACTTTTGACCACAAGGTGGCACTGTCTCAACTTTTTGAGTACCTTCAGGTCATTGTCTTGATGGCACATAAAAGTTTTGCAATGGTACACCAATGCATTCATAAAATATAGCATTTTATATCATAATACTCTATTGTAGTCAAAGGCAATTTCATGTTTTGTTCAATAATAGCGCCACCAAGAGGCACAATCCCACCAAATTTGTTATGTGTCCTTAGAGTGTGCCCATACATATGTGTGTCAAATTTGGCGAAAATATCTCATTTTGTTTTGGAGTTATATACATTTTTAGATATGAGAACAGAATAAATGACTGATTGCTTACTTTGTTTGCATTTTTTTGCCACTTACTATCAACATTTTGCTAACACACACCAAGTTTGGTCTCAATACGCCTAACCATTGTGGAGATATAGCCTCATAACCCTTTTTGCGTGCTTTTCATCAAATTCATTCACGCGTTATTCGAGAACGGTTTGAAGAATCAACTCCAGCACCCAGAACTAAATGGGGTGTTTGCCCAGCCAACATGTATATGTGGGGCCCGCATGGTTTTTATTTGGGCTACTTGGATACCAAGTGGGCATGGTCCCAATATGGGCGGCATCTATGGGGCCCACTTGGGTCAGCTAAGGAGGTCCCATATGGGCGAAAATAAGTGGACTCTCTCTATTGGTCCTAGCTGGGTCATTAATGCAGTGCATGGGCTAAAAAAGGGCAACACATATGGGGCCATCATGACTAACCCATATGGGTCTCACATCAGCTAACACAATCATTCCCATAGGCTGCCCATATGGGCCCAAGACAGATCCCACATGGGTAATCTATGGGCTCTCTAGCCCTCTTGGCCAAACTATACACACTAGTGATGGGCACTTTCAAAGCACTGCTTCGTGAAGCTTCGAAACTTTTGTGAATAATTTGTTTTGAAACAGTGGTTCGGAGTGCGTATCAAACTGCCAAGGTCACGTGTTTTCAGTAAACGAGGCTTCATTACGTCATAACTGTTTCGAAACATTTCGAAATTTGAATGGTTTGCTGTTGGGGGGCGATCTCTGTAAACTTGTGAATCATGAGTTCATTGAATTTGCCCTACAGCGGCGAATCATTGAAGCGGTGTCTGGTTTTAACTGATCTTGGATCAGTTTCATCAATTTGTAGACATTTTTAATGAGACATTTGTGTAATTAAAAGGATGAGAAGTTAATAGTTTCCCACTGGATTGTTGACGCTATCACGGCTGCTTATACGAGCCAAGGTTTGGAATGCCCTTTGCACATTAGGGCCCACTCAACAAGAGCTATCACCTCCTCCTGGGCGTGGACGAGAGGTATGTCTATTCAAAATATATGCTGGTCTTCTCAGAATACCTTCGCCAGGTTTTACAAGCTGGACGTTCAGTCCTTAGCCTCCCAAGTGCTGTCGATGAGTGACTGATTCATGTTTATGCTACCTCTATTCATGTGTGTTGCTGCCTCGCAGGGTGTGCACAGCCGTCTATGCTATTGTTGTCTGCCCTGTACTCAGTGCAGCTTCCTGTTGTTCATGTCTGATTCCCTTCATACTACCATTATCATGTTATGTGTTATGCTGCTAAACACAGTTCAGACAGGACCACTTTGGCAAGTTACTTGAGTTTATTG
>NW_015665023.1:0-3029 GCF_001515625.1 Sinocyclocheilus rhinocerous
AAGGGTTCCTTGATGCGTGAAGCTCTTTCCACAGTGATCACATGTGAACGGCTTCTCTCCAGTGTGAATATTCATGTGAGTCTTAAGATGTCCTTTCTGAGAGAAACTCCTTCCACACTGTTGGCAGGTGAAACATTTTCTAGCTCCAGTCTTCTGAGCTCTTTTTTCAAAGAAAGTCTTTGAACAATTGAAAGGTTTTTCTCCGGTTATGAAAGCATGCTGTTTCTCTTCTGTTTGATTCAGATCTTGACTCTCCTCTTTCAGCGCCATCATGTCTAAAGCAGAAAACGACAAATATATGTTTAAAGCATTAAAACAATCAATATGGCAGTACGCAGAGATAACAGGCTCAGGCACTACGGTATTATCGTCACATGCATTTAAGAGGGTAAATAAAGGAGGGCTATTTTAAAGTCTGCACGTCCTGCTGCCAGCTGGTGGTGAAATGACCCTGAACCACAATAGCCACATCCACATAATCAGGCCCCATGACCAAACCTACAACACCAATGTGATCTTAAAGGGATAGTTCACCCAAAAATGAAAATGTGATGTTTATCTGCTTACCCCCAGGGCATCCAAGATGTAGGTGACTTTGTTTCTTCAGTAGAACACATATGATGATTTTTAACTTTAACCGTTGCAGTCTATCAGTCGTATAATGCATGGCAATGTTAACAAAATCTATGAGAGTAAAAAAAACATGCACAGACAAATCCAAATTAAACCCTGCGGCTCGTGACGACACATTGATGTCCTAAGACACGAGACGATCGGTTTGTGCCAGAAACCAAACAGTATTTATATCATATTTTACCTCTAATACACCACTATGGAAATGAAAGATGGCGCCTGTCCGCTTGGCTTGCCGTCTGTTGCTCTCGTGTGTGTTTGTCTGGTTGTTAGCTCGGTCTCTAAACTGCTGCACGCTTCTAATTTATGACCGTCAAGCACTATTGGATATCCACAACTCTGTTGTGGACACTTTCACAAACTCTTATACTCTGGATATGCGGACTGCTCCTCTGAGAAAACGCATGAGTCGTTCCGAACGGTCATCCCGGATTGTATCCGCAGGTGTCCCCTCAACATCCTGCGGAGAAAGCGAAGGAGGAAACGAGGCAACCGCGGAGGATACATTGTAAAACTGAAAGCTCATCTGCAGGCTCGCTTTCTCTCGGACCCCTCCCACAAGTCGTTTTATGACGGCTCTATTACCCGGCGCCCGCTGGGTCTGGCCGGTGGCTTCGTCCTGTTCTCCCCCGGCACCTGCGTCCTGTTTCTCATGCTGGTCTTCACCGAATCGGCCGCGGCTCCCGGCGACAAGGAGTAACTCACGGTAATCTCCGCCCACTGAAAAGAACGTCCTCATCTCCTGTTATTATTCCCTCACCGAAGATGGCATTAATAAATGCCCGTTCCTTGGTGAACAAGACCTTCTTACTAAATGACTTCTACTCATCTCACAACTTGGATTGTATGTTTATCACGGAATCCTGGATAAAGGTTGGTGATCTAACTCCTTTCTCAGATCTGGTCCCTGCTGACTGTACATTTTTTAACTCTCCTCGTCCGAGTGGACGCGGGGGTGGGATAGTAACAATTTTAAAGAACTCTCTCTCTCTGCACGCTGTCGATTGATCCCTGTAACAGCCTTTCCCAGCTTTGAAACTCAGTTTATTCACTTAGACTGGAATGGTCCTGTATGTCTAGGGGTGTTTTACTGTCCTCCGCACTCCACTAAGGATTTTATACTGCATTTCACTGAACTGATCGGCAATATTGCCACAAATTACGATCGCTTTCTATTGGTGGGCGACTTTAATATCCATGTCTGCTGTCCGTCTAACCCCTTATCACATGACTTTCTTAATCTCATCGACGCTTTTAATCTATCCCAGTGGATCAATGTCTCTACTCATATTCAGGGACATACGTTGGATCTTGTTCTCTCATATGGGCTTGATGTGACTGATATTATGCTCTCAGATTTTATGATCTCTGACCATAAGCCTATATTATTCTCACTGTCTCTTCCAGATCTCTCTCATTTTTCTAATACACCTGTAAATCTTTCTCGTTTCTACTCTCCACAGTTTAGCACAAATTTCAACTTGTGCTTTGCTGAATGTTGCTCACAGTTGCACTTGGATCAACCATTATCTGACTTGGATGCTGATCAACATCTTAGCCTCGTAAATTCTGCCTGGCTTAAGGTAGCAAATGCAACTGCCTCCCTTAAGCCTCACAAGCAAAAACCAAAATCTGCACTGTGGCAAAACTCTGATACCCGTCTCCTAAGACAAAACTGCAGAAAGGCAGAACGTAAATGGAAAAAGGACAGGCTGCATATCTCTCTTCAAATGTTCAGAAACTTACATCTTACCAGACTGCAGCTAAGTCTGCGAAAGCTGCATACTTTTCTAATTTAATTGAAACTAATCATTCTAAACCTAAGGTATTGTTTTCAATTATTCAATCTGTCACAAATCCTTCAGTTAACACCTTGCCTGTTGCCTCTGATGCTCTCTGTGAAAGCTTCTTGAGATATTTTAGTGACAAAATTATTAACTTAAGGCTTAGCGTCTGCCCCACTTTAACTTTAACTGTCTCTCCAATTATGTCATCTACATCTGCATTTTTGGATGTTTTTGAACCTATCAACCTCCAGGAATTGAAGCAAGTGATTGACAAGCTTAAACCTTCATTCTGTTCTAGCGATATCATTCACCCGAGATTTTTTAAAATTAATTATCGATTCGATTGGGCCAGGTTTGGTGTCTCTTATCAATAAGTGTCTCCAAACTGGCTCTGTTCCTGCCAACCTTAAAGTCGCTACGGTCACTCCTCTGCTCAAGAAGCCTTCACTGGATCCTTCTGTCCTAAAAAATGTTCGGCCAATTTCTGTCTTACCTTTCATTTAAAAAGTTTTGGAGAAAATTGTGCTGAATCAACTTCAACATTTTCTGACTAGTAATTGTATTTATGAGGTTTAGCAATCTGGTTTTAAGCCTGCTCACAGCACTGAG
>NW_015665023.1:4203-6671 GCF_001515625.1 Sinocyclocheilus rhinocerous
CGCGCTCTGGCGTAGTTTACGCAAGCGCCGGAAGTGTTCTCTCGCGCGTATACGTCACTCATTGTTTACACAGTGCACAGTCATTGTAGGTACGACGGCTAATCAAAATGGTACTTACTTGCGCTTATCCGGATTGTTCAAACCGACTTAAAACTAAAAGATTACGTTCTCTCGCGCGCACTCATTCGGGAGTGGTGACTTTCCACGTATTCCCAACTTCTGAGCCTGCTCGCCTGAAGTTATGGTTGATTGCTCTTCGGCTGGATATCAACACACCCATTAACGTAAACTACGCCAGAGCGCGTACACACCTCACGCACCGGATGCCGTGCTCGTGCCCAAAGACAGTTCGACATGGTGTATTAGAGGTAAACAATTATATAAATACTGTTCGGTTTCTGGCACAAACCGATCGTTTCGTGTCTTAGGACATCAATGTGTCGTCACGAGCCGTAGGGTTTAATTTGGATTTGTCTGTGCATGTTTTTTTTACTCTCATAGATTTTGTTACCATTGCCATGCATTATACGACTGATAGACTGCAACGGTTAAAGTTACAAATCATCATATGTGTTCTACTGAAGAAACAAAGTCACCTACATCTTGGATGCCCTGGGGGTAAGCAGATAAACATCACATTTTCATTCTTGGGTGAACTACCCCTTTAATCAGACAATGATTGGATTCGTCTGGAAGAAGGAAGTCATATACACCTAGGATGGCTTGAGGGTGAGGAAATCATGGGCTAATTTTCATTTTTGGGTGAACTAACCCTTTAATTCAGTTCAATGTGTTTTTAACTGTATCCTGTAATATTATAGTAAATGAGATAGTGTTTGGATTAGTTGGGAACATTTTTCCTTAATAAAAACTGACACGTATACAGTAAAACCAAGATATTTTCTTAGTTATTATATTGTGGAAATCTCAAACTTAACAGACTTTTCTAAATGATCGTTTTCAACAAGACTGTAATCTAGCTTTGAGAATGAAAACTAACCTGTTTGTTCCTCAGTATCTTCATGTTTGTCTCTGAATGTTTCTTCAATCCTCACGTCTTCTCTCTCCTCTTTAATAAACGCCATCTTCGTTTGTTCCTCAGTATCTTCATGTTTGACTCTGAATGTTTCTTCAATCCTTACGTCTTCTCTCTCCTCTTTAATAAACGCCATCTTTATAATAGTGTGTCTCAGTTGAGTTTATCTGTGTTTAAGATGAGAATAGTTAACAGACAGAAAAATACATCTAATCTAAATCTCTCAATCAGAAAGGGAGTCAGTCAGAGTGAGTTAATGATTAAAACATTAACAAAGCATCTTGACGACACAAATTATAACAATACTACAACTATATATAGTTAATAAAAAAGTCTTTAAAAGTTCTGAACACTACACAACAATCAGTAGCAGCAGCTTTAGCGTGCTTCACAATAAATATTGATTCTTCTATTTATTTACTATCAATAATGTGTGGGCCACAAGAGAAATGTCAAAGCAATAAATGAAGACAGTTATATATATTATCAGCATATTTTGCGTTTACTTTCAGTGAATACTTGACCCAGGTTTGAGAGTTTGCACATTGCCTGCGTTTCGACTGCATTTTCTTTATTACCAACTCGCTAAATAATGAGCAAATAAACAAGTAAATACATACAAAGTCTAAATATTTACGACGAGCTGATTCACTTTATAGAGAGTTTTTTCTGTTTCTCTTGTTACTCATTCACTCACGAAAAATAACGTTCAAAACTATAACATCACCGGAACGGATTCCATAGATTTAAACACTTTAGATGATTGAAAACAGACCTTCTTCAGCCGAATCACAACAGAGCCGGAGCGCGACGCGCGCCTATGACGTCACATCGACATACCAAAATAAAAGTCCTGTTTTCCCGCGCAAAAATCACAAAATGCTTAGAGAGTTAGGAGATCTTAAAACAACAACAATAATAAATCTTAACAAAGAAAACAATTATCTATTAAAAAAAATTTAACAGTACTACAGTTTAAAATAATGCAATTACCATGCAATAGTGAACATTCGGATTAAAAGTGTCTGCTAATTAAAGGGGTTATGATGCTGCTAAAAATAACATTATTTTGTGTATTTGGTGTAATGAAATGTGTTTATGCGGTTTAAAGTTAAAAAAACACATTATTTTCCACATACTGTACATTACTGTTTCTCCTCTATGCCCCGTCTTTCTGAAACGCCTCGATTTTTACAAAGCTCATCGGTCTGAAAAAGCGAGGTGTACTGTGATTGGCCAGCTATCCAATGCGTTGTGATTGGCCGAATACCTCAAGCATGAGACAGAAATGTTACGCCCCTCACATACTGTGATGCCGTGTCCCGGCCGGAGCGACGAGACAAAAACATTAAAACCCATTACAAACGAGGCATTTGTTGCATCCAATGGGGACATAATTACTGATTATAATGACGTATACTGTCTTTTTACG
>NW_015665023.1:7510-10011 GCF_001515625.1 Sinocyclocheilus rhinocerous
AATGTGAGTAATGAACGTAAACATGGTTTACGAGGACGCAAATGTGTATAAAGAACGTAAACATGGTTTACGAGGACACAAATGTGTATAATGAACGTAAACATGGTTTACGAGGACACTTCCTTTTAGGTGTAGGGTTGGAGTAAGGGGACAGAAAATACAGTTTGTACAGTAGAAAAACCATTACGCCTATGAAGAGTCCCCGTAAACCACATATGTGTGTGTGTGTGTGTGTTAGTTCATGTTTGCTATGGTTTTCGATTTGCCCTCATGAATGGTCTAGTAAATTATCGCGTTTAGTCTCTAGTGTTTCCCTGTGTATTTATAGCCGTGTTTGGTTCGGTTTTTGTCTGATCTCATCTCTTATAAACGTTAGTTTTGTTAGTAGAATTTGTTTGTTTCCTGATGTTCTGAAGAAGTGGTATTTTGAATTTCAGCCTTTTGTTTTCCATCTTTGTTTCAACCCTTGCTGACAGCTATATTTATTGCCATCTATGTCCTTATTGTCTAATGCTAATGTCTAAACTGCTTGAACTCTTCTAAAGCTTGACATGGGAGTGTTTTCAAGCATTTCCTCCGTTGTGTTTTGAGATCGGTTGAGTTCTTTGGCTCATTTACTGCTGTGGAATAAAAAATACTGAGTTTTTAAAAGATTGCATGCACGCTAATTAATATAACACACTTTCCTTGCACGGATTGCGCTCTTTGGCAGGTAGCTGTCTTTAAATTTCAGGTGATTGGTGTTGTGGTGCCGCTCAAGATTTCCTCTTTTACAATAGTGCTTGTATTTGGTGACACAACATACAAACACATGGTAAAAATAAATTCCTCTTCGCATTGTGAATGGAAATTGCATGAAATCGCAATGAAATGAAGGTTTTTGAGGAAAAGGATTTTTCTCCATATAGTGGACTTCAATGGGGATCAACGGGTTGAAGGTCCAAATTGCAGTTTCAGTGCCGCTTCAAAGAGCTCTACACGATCCCAGCCGAGGAATAAGGCTCTTATCAAGCGAAACCATCGCTTGTTTTCTTTTAAAAAAATTAACATTTCTATACTTTTTAACCACAAATGCTTGTCTGTTATGAAACCTCCTGGGCTTATAAAGGTTGGTGACCACTGGCTTAAGTAACAATATGTCAAGTTTGGTACTGTTAGCCTGACTTGTTTTGATTTAACATTATTAGCGTTATTTCCACCGAATCTAACATTAGATTGCATACTTTTTCCATATACAACTTGTACTAACATTACCATTTTGCCAATGAATACTCTCAACTTTAGTTGAGCTCTACTATACTATATTGTCAACGACAACATAATTATTAAAAAGTTTGCTTTACTGACTTTCCATTGTTCAAAAAACAATCAACTGAGCAACAACCATTCACTCTGCTCCCAACACTAGAATACAGAAATAGCTTTAAAAAAAAAAGTGTTGTCCTCCTCAACAATTTTCTTGTTTTTCATTGCAAATATCAACAGATTCTTAAATCAAGATGCATTTACCGGAGATGCAAAATTACATCAAAAATATCTATGAATAAAGCTCTGAAAATTCAAATTAATTCAAACTCACCTAAGTTTGATTTTAACATTTGCGTCTCAGGTAAATATATCTTGTTTTAAAGATGTTTAGATGTTTGTATTTTCTGAACAGGACAAAAATACTGAAATAGAACATAATTTTTGCAATGCATGCAACATTTGGTGTCATGACTTTATGAATTTAAGACTTTCCGCTCTGATTTGAGCCTTTATTTGTGTAAGGGCGAATTTCAAGACATTTTAAAAACCAGCAGAAACCCTGTTGTTTTGAATGCTAACATGTAGTAATTTTTTTGAAATGATAAACAACATGTCTAATGATGTTCTCTATGACGTTGACAAAGGCAGCATTATAATAAAAACATAAATTTTGCTCATTGACTTATCGAATCCATCCTCGTTTTTGAGCGTGCGTGTCAACATCTGGAAGTAAACGAATTTGTACATGTGTGGCGAGTGTATGTTACACTAGATTACTGAACTTATTACTAAATGATGGTATTATGGTCATGTGACTATAAGCATAATATGTTGTCATTTCTTTAAATATGTGTGTATTTCTCTGTTTTTGGTTTTGTTTTCTTTTTATAAATTTGTTAATTGTGTGTCCGTAACACTTTATAACAGTTACTTAAAGGGGTCCTATGTTTGGGCATTAAAAAGATCTAGAAAGTTACAAATCTCAAAGTCCACTCCAAAGGGAGATATTTAGTTTTTTTTAAATCCATTTTCAAGAACTACAACGAACGGCTCGTTTGGACTACAGCGTTTGGTTTCCGGGCTTTATGATATCACAAAGCGGCTCATTGGAATATCAGAGCGGGGGTACGCGAGGACTGAGAACCGCTGGTCTAGAACAGTTCTTACAAGTACAACACGACGTAGCTGGGTGCCGCGGACAGATGCCGAACGGTGCCGCCGGTGTGCCTACACTCATAGAAAATAAAGTATTT
>NW_015665023.1:10194-26819 GCF_001515625.1 Sinocyclocheilus rhinocerous
AGGGGCGAGGTTGTGGTTAGAACGCTTGGTTGAGTGCATCAGACGAGACGATGAAGAAGTTCATCAAAGCCGGAACTAATCGAGCCGTTTGTGTCAGGCTGGGGAGAAAGGTATTTTAATAATGTAAATTATGTGAAAAATAATGTGTTTTTCGAACCACCAAGCATGAGAGCATGTTCTAGTACACCCCCAAAATAAAATCAAGACTTTGTAAAAGAGCATAATAGGACCCCTTTAAGTTACATAATGTGGAAGCGTAAGTGGGAAAAGCTGACGCAATTTCTGGGCGCGCTCTCTCTTTTGCAGGATGTAACGTAAAAAGAGGTATTTTTAAGCTTTTTTTTTTGTGCTAAATCATGCTTGTAGTTAGTGACCATATAGCAATGTAGTAACTGCTTTTTAACACCCTAGCAACCGCATAGCAACACCTTAGCAACTGCCCCAGACACCCTATCAACCACCGAGTACCCTAGCAACCGCATAGCAACACCCTAGCAACTACCCTGGCAACACCTTAGCGACCACCCCAGGTACCCTAGAAACACCCTAGAAATACACAAATGCCAGTGAAACTATGGGCTAGCCAAAGCTGTGGTACCATGTGATCAAAATCACACGACCCCTCAAATGTCAAGTCATGGAGCAATCATCAAACAGGAAGCACCTTGTGTGAAGACCACCCAAAAGCCGTATAAATTAATTTTAAACAAAACAATCCTGCTACTTTTTGAAATAATGTGCTTATGAAATTTAAAAAATTGTGTAGCTTTGTATATATAAACTATATATTTCATATTTTTTTATCAAATTTCGTCCCAAATTAGGAAATGTGGTTTCAGAAAAATGGGACAGAATGATTAGCCTAATGTGGGACAGTACTTCAGTCAGAAAAAATGTGTTGGATTATGGTTTGTGGGATAAAAATGGTTATGTACAGGGTTTAAGTGTTGTTATGCATTATTAGAATACTGCTACTGCAGCTGTTTAACGTCAAAGGAAATTTGTATTCTTCGGCAATGGTGGTTTGAAGGCTCTTTGTGGTTGTGTGTGTGTCTGTGGTTCAGGTTACAGGACAAAAAGCAATATTTTGGCAATATCCAAAATCCCTGTCCTTTTTTTGGTCCCCATGAGGAAACAAGCTTATAAATCATACAGAATTAAGTTTTTTGAGACTCTAAAAATGCCTGTAGTTTCCCGTGAGGGGTAGTTTTTGGGGTAGGGCGATAGAAAATACAGTTTGTACAGTATAAAATCCATTACGCCTATGGAGAGTCCCCATAAAACATGGAAACCCAACGTGTGTGTGTGTGAGAGGCAGACATTTGAGGATGCTGGGTCCCTCAGCTGAGACTGTTGGCCAGGGCATGGAATGTCCCTAAATCTACTCTGCAGCGCAGGATAAAAGCCAATGGACACTTTCACCATACAATAGGAAGAAAACCACCGATTAACAGGGGGTGGATGAAGCTGAACTGGGGCATGTTATAAATGCGGATTCCTCCTTAGGATGCTGGACATACAGAAACTGGCCGACCAGTTTGTAGAGAAGAAAGGAATTAGAAGGTTCAGCCAAAAAAAAAAAAAAAAAAGGCTGGCTACAAATGGTTTCAGGGTTTTTTGAAAACAAGAGGCGCTCTCAGCCTCAAGAGCTGCAGGGTTCGACCACACTGTGGTGAAATATTGGTTTAAAAAACTATAAGAATACAATTGAGAGTCTGGGGTTGGAGAAAGCTCCCGATCATTTGTGGAACTGGGCCGAAACAGGGCTCCAGGACCACCTGTCAAATAGGGTGGTTGCTGAGGTTGGGTCACCTTGTTTTGGGGTTACCGGTGGTGAGAAAGGCAAGAGGCTGAGGGCAGACTGGCTTATTGGAGTGTTACAAGCTCTTGGTGCATAAAGAAGATCTGTAAAGTTGCAAAGACTAAAGTCTCAAATCCAAAGAGATATTCTTTATCAAAGTTAAGAGTCAACCACGCCTACCTAAAACGGCTCGTTCTAACACGCCCCCACATATCCACGTCACGATGTGGGAAGATTTGCATAACACCACCCAAATGTTCACGCAAAGAAAGAAAGCATAACTTTGTCGTTTCTCCGATCACAAATGCAGACATGGTTTTATGTTTATGCGGCGCGATGCAATGCAACGCGTAAAAAGACAGTATAAGTCATTATAATCTATAATTATGTCCCCACTGGATGCAACGAATCATTGCTCCGGCCGGGACACGGCATCACAGTATGTGAGGTGCGTAGCATTTCCGTCTCACGCTTGAGGTATTCGGCCAATCACAACGCAACGTGTTTCAGAAAGGCGGGGCATAGAGGAGAAACAATAATGTACAGTATGTGTTTTTTGAACCTTAAACCGTGATATTTAAAGCGAGTTTTTTGTGCAGTGTAGAGTAGTGCTTGTTGTTTGTCGTTTCTCCGATCACAAATGCATATCTTTAACTGGAGCCATCAAAACCTGAGCAACAGGTAGCATGAACGAATTAGAGAGCGCCAGTTCCGCACCCAAACCAATCAGGTTCCTCGTGCACTTTCAGGACGCCTCTCTTCTAGGAATAAAACATGACGGAACATAGTCAGATTTTTATTATTATTCGAGAAGTCAATCCCAGTTGAATTGATCACATCACAAGTATCTCCATCGAGCGACCATCTGTTCGGCTAATGTTTAACGGTGTCAGACAATATGTGGAATATGTGTGCTGTTAAAGATGTTGCACGAGTTATGTTCTGTTTCTTTGTGTTTTGGTTCCTGGTTTCTCAGTTTGTTTGATTATCACTGTTCCCTTCTCATTTAAATGACGTAACGAGATGTGACGTGTATCCAAGTATGGTAGCCCATACTTCCAGTGACCCAGAATTTCTGCTCTGCATTTCAGCAATGAGTGGTGAAACACACACACACACACACACACACACGTGTGTGTGTGTGTATGTTAACATCTGACTGTCATTCTTCTAGTTTTTATTTCCCTTTCTAAACGAAAGCAGGAAACAGTTGATTTACAGAAGTGTTAGAGATTTCAGAGCCACTGCCCAACACAACAGTTACAGAGGAGGAAATAGTAAGATCTACAAATATTATTTGTGGTGAGTGTTTCAGTCTTTTGTTTTGTGATGCATGAGTATCGTCTTTGTGCTTCGGAGACTTTAATGCTGTGTTGTAGTCATTTTGATTATTTTATTTAAAGCTCTTCATGTCATGAACAAACAGATGATGACGTCTGTCTTTGTAAGTGAATCACAGAGAGCTGCACATTCTTTTTATATATATATATATATTTTTTTTTCTTTATTGAAGGAAGAACAAAATTTAACAATTACACAATTATCACTGTGTTTCTTATTGTACTGAGTTTATATGCAATTATTATAGTCAGCGGGGTTTTCTCTCGGTGCTATGATGGGGATAGTAAGGTTTCACAAAATAAAACAGAGCAAATAAAGTGTAATGATATTAATAAAAACAGTATTCTTCCACCAAATAATGTAGCTCCTCAGAAACAGTTGTGGTTGCTACAAAGTGGTTGCCGAGCAACACACAGAAGTAAACAAAGGTGTATGTTACTTTGTAGAGTGCGGCACACAAGCAACGGGTCCAGAGTGCAGTTAAAGTCACCTGCTATTATAACTATACCTGGAAGAGAGGCTAGCAGTATAAAAAGATTTTCAAAAAACGTTGGGTTATCCTCATTTGGGCCATAAATATTAACCAGAATAATAACTTTACTCATATAGGTTCCCTGTACTATCAAATATCTACCGGCCTTGTCTGTAATACTATTATTTACTAAAAAGGCTGCAGACTTATGGATTAGTGGTCGACCGATATATCGCCAAGGCCGATATATCGGCCGATATTTGCCATTTTTGAAATATCGGCATCGGCCGATAAGTTTTCCTGTTTGGCCGATACGAGGCGGGACTTTTATTTTGACGGCGCTGAGAGTGGCAGTGCTCACATTCTCCTTGTTCGCTTTCGTCGTTAACAGCTCCGTCTAATACGGACAGACGTCTGTCTAATAATCAGATAGAAAGGTTAAACAAAGGAGTTTAATTTATAACAGCTTCGCACGCGGCTCAGCCAATCAACAGCCCCTCACAAGACCGAATGCACTGATCCAGTACTGATACACATGCGTTTTCTTCCTCAACTCTTTACATTTACTTAAGACAAAACTGACTGTGCTTACGAGGATACTTGCCAGGATGCCCCTTTTGAAGTCATTTTGTGTGTATTTGGCCGCTTAAAGGCAGGGTAAGCGATTTTTCAAAAACGCTTTAGGAAACTGATTCGGGCCGAATAGCAAAACAAACTTGTAGCCAATCAGCAGTAAGGGGCGTGTCTACTCATTAGATATTATTCATGTATGTACATATACACATTTTTCTATGGGGATTTTATATATGTTATAAAATTATATCTTCATCTAGAGAGAAAATGTATGTATATGTGAAAATTATGTATTGCCTTATGACTTATATTGCCATATACGTTACTATATTACATTTCCGTATGGGGCATATACATTTTTGTGATTTACAGTCACAAAGCAAAGGAAAGCCATTTATTTTCACGAACAGTTGATGATGTGAAGATGTTGGTGATGCAAATATGGATCAACATGAGGCAGTGATTACCAATGACCAATCAGTTTGAGCTCCTCTTTAAAGGTACAGTATCAAAAACCTCAAACCGTAAATGACTGCACTCTCAAGAAAATAAAATGGTAATGCTTGTGTTTTCTTTAGTGGTCGACCGATATATCGCCAAGGCCGATATATCGGCCGATATTTGCCATTTTTGAAATATCGGCATCGGCCGATAAGTTTTCCTGTTTGGCCGATACGAGGCGGGACTTTTATTTTGACGGCGCTGAGAGTGGCAGTGCTCACATTCTCCTTGTTCGCTTTCGTCGTTAACAGCTCCGTCTAATACGGACAGACGTCTGTCTAATAATCAGATAGAAAGGTTAAACAAAGGAGTTAAAATGTATACAAAAATATAACAATTGCTTTTATATTATTAGTAATAGAAAGGCAAACATTATAATACCTTTTTGTTTGCCGTCAGCATTCAGCAAATACGCATTTATATCATTTAAACAAGTCTTTGAATGACTAATGAACATTTAATTTCACAAACCTTGCCAACTTAGTCAGATCCAGCTGTGAGATTGTGTGAAGTGTGCATTTGTATCCTGCATGATCGCGTGTACCTTGGCTTTATATGAAAAAATATGATTCCCAATGCACACAAACTTTCCAGAATCATCCAACATCCAACTTTTGGCAAGCGTTGGCACAAGTTGCCTCTCCCTGAGGTGCGCTGCATACGGTATCTGATGAGCTAGTGCTACTAGCATCCTCTTCAGCGTCATGTTCCACGACTGGAGAAGAGTCCAGTTTTGGCTTATCTTTGCGTTTTTTGGACGGCATCTTGATTCTTAAATCACCATGAAGAGTTAATAAAACAAATTCAAATCGTGTCGGTGGATAAAGAGGATGGTATTCAGGATTTTAAACGAACAACGCCAGGAGCTCACAGAAAAGCGTGCGCCTAGAGTCATAACCACGCCCCCAATCATTTATCTTTTAATCATTTATCCATATAATTAATTTCATTTATAATAATCATTTCAGCATTCACACACTCATTTCATTGATTTATTCATTGATTAGTCGTTTATATGATTATTTTTAATGTTATTTTTCCATTGTTGTTTAGACTTTTGATGTGTGATTTCAAGGGATGTTTGTTTTCACGAATAAGAAATAAGAGGGAATGTTTATGGAAATTCAAGGTTTATGGGACGTTGTTGTGAAGCAGTAATTTTCCATTGCTATGGCTTGTGGTATAATAACAATTGTTGTATTTGTGCTGGTCAGATGAAGTCTGAGCATTGAAACATACGAAACTAAGATTATTCAATAAACTCTGCTCCTTTTTTTTTATCATCATCACTGCTTCTGCTCTTCACTGGCTTTGCTCAATCAACTTTTTGGGTTTTTGGCAACTTTGCTGACTAGTTGCTCTGTTACCAGACAAAACAGGTATTTTCTGACAGGATCTGGCGTCCGGGGCTGGGTCTGATATTTCCGGCGTGGAGGCATGATCCAACACTATATTGTATTATTTATTTTGAATTTACAGTGTATACTATTGTTTTAATTTTCCAGTTTTGCATTAAGATTGGGTTAATGAACTTCCTAAAATTTGGGGTAATACTTTAGTTTAGGGCTAATTCTTGCTATTAACTAGTTGATTATTAGCATGCTTATTACCAGCATACTGGCTGTTTATTGGTACTTATAATGCACATATTAAGTGGTTATGTCACGTTGGGTTTTGTTTTGTGTTCATGTTTCCATGTCTTTTATTTTGATATTTTGATATGTTTCATGTTCCTGTCATGCATTTCCCTACCGTCATGTGATTCTGCAATGTGGCCCTTTCTTCATGTGTCATGCTTTCATTGGTTTATTATCTGGTCTTGTGGTTTTTGTTCTGGTTTGTGATTGGTTCCTTGGTTGCATGTGTCATGTCCCCATTGTTTGGTTTGTGTCTTGTTTACAAGTATTTAGCCTTAATGTAGCAGAACTTTTCAAGAGTGTTTCTTGGGGAGGGAGCGTCATCAGTGCAACACTTCTGGGGTTTCCCCCTAGTGCACTACGTGGAAAAAATTCAGTCAGCCATGTGCGAGGCTGATAAACACATGGGTGTTTAATTGTAAATCGATTTTTGCAAAATTCATCATGGTGCCAACTAATTACAATCTTATGCTCAGTGCGTACTTGAGACAGAGAAACCGATGCCCCGCTGCTCCAGTGATGATCTCTCCTTATTACAGGTATGTTATTTAATTAGTTCTGTTTTACAAAAGAAAAGAGATCTGGTGTTGGGTATCAGAGTGAATCAGACAATTTAAGATTTGATCAGATTGGTGTTGAACAACCCAAAGAGCCAAATTCCACAAAGAGGCCCAGGATAACAAGACAAGGATAATCATAAATCTGTCCAGATCCTAGCGCCAGCCAGTCTGAAGCAAGCCTAACCAACCAGCTCTTTCACAGAACAGCTTGCAACATTAACACAAAAGAGCATTTATTGTTAATCCCAATTTAGGAAGGAGTTTGTCAAATTTGGGGCAAGTAACCAAGATTAATGGTCTAAGAGATGCACAGCTGACCATCACATGTAAATCCATGATAGAAATCATGAGCTACATACTTCCTCGGACTGGTTTCCCCCACCCAGGACAAAGACCAGGCTCCTTCTAGACCTTTTGACCTTTTTGTTCCTCACAAAGCACACCCTCACGTTCACAGAACGACAGAGAGACTTTTACATATGTAAATGCATCTAAAATCATCTTAAAAACGAATTATAAATGAATATCAGTCCATTGCATAACTTCATAGCATGCATGTAACCCACACATTTGTCTATAATGTTCTAATCACTCATTGTGTTTGTATTTTTAATAACTATTGGATAGCTTAAGGGTTCATATTCATGTTTAGTATGTGTGTGTTTGAATCTTCTTGCTTGAAACGTTTCTTCCAATCAATTCTTTGTCAAATGTATCATATTCTTGTTATAGAAATCATGTTCAAATTATACTCTGAAAATTCGGATCATGTGACTGATAAGATAACATGTTGATTTAGACAATGTCTAATTGGTCAAGACACCATTTGGGATGTCTAACAGCCATGTTTAAATAGTCAGGACACCATCAAATTATGCTTTTTCTTGCCTTTTTGCCACCGCGTTTTGACGCTGCTTTTTAGCGCTCTTTGAGCGTGCTCTGGCTTACACGCCAGCTGCTCCTCTAAAACCATGAGGAGAAATTTTGCCGCAATGCCGTGTCTCCGAGTCCGACCTTGAGTGCCCGTCTAAAACTTCAACCAGCCCACAACTCCGCAACTTCAGCCAACGCCCAAGACTTCACTACAAACGACCACTGAACTTCCAGCCAATCAGCAACCTTGGGAAACCCCTTTCTGCAAGGACCACAACAAAAGGGAATCCCTTAACACAAAGGCAACTTTTACACTTTCACACTATAAATATAGGTGACTTGACTTAAACTTGGGATTTCATATTTTAATTCTCGTAAACTCATTCTTTCCTCACTTTCTCTCTTTCTGCAACTTGTGTGAATGCATGAGTGCGTATGTTTTTGTGTTAGATTAGTTTATATGTCTTAGATTTATCCAATAAGCTGTTATAAAAGGAAAGAATCTGATCTAATGATTCATGCTGTGCGTGACGCACGAGGTATGGTGCCAGGGTTGCCGCAGGTCCTTAAAAAGTCGTACATTTGATACAACTAAATTTAAGAGTTTTTAAGGCCATAAAAAGCTGGGGTGCGACGATAAATCGATTCGATTTTCCAAATGGTTCTCTCTGGAATCGATTCTGAGCTGATTCTTTAACAGCAGATGGCCCTCTAGGCTAGTTTTTAACTGCAAACTTAAATGCTGATGAAGAAGAGCTTTTGTGCATTCGGCTGAGTAATGTAAGTGGTTAAATGTACTTGCACCTCGGCTTTTATGCTTTTATGATGCAAGATTAATGTAAATACAGCCCACTGTGAAAGCTTGTAATTCGCTTCAACTTTTTCAAACTTTATGAATGATTAATTTAGGTTCAAGTGGTGTGTGTGTAAGGAACTGGAAGCAAGCAGAGTACGGCTGTTTCTAAAGCACGCAGCGCCACCTGCTGTTAAAAACTAAGCTCAGAATCGACTCGAGAGAGAATCACGATGCATTCTTGAAAATCGCAGAATCGATCCACGAATCGATTTGTCACACCCCTAAAAAAAAGTATTACAGTTTCTTACGATTGTTTACACACTAAAATAAAAATTTCCACACAATTTGCAAAATTCTACTCCAATGAGCAAAACACCTCCACAGATTTGCACAACATTACACACAATGTCTGCTTCACCCTTTTTGCAAAACATTACACACAGTGATTTGTAAAACTCTATTGTAAAACACACATTTTCACACCTTAGACACAGATAAGGATTGTGAGGTTACTTCCTTGTCATTACAAAGCCCCGGATTGCCAATGACCACACTAATGAACGAATTGGATAATCACATCCACCAGGTGTGGAAGCACACATGTGCTAATTTGAAAACGCAGCACTCAGGTGTGCTATACGGTTTTCAAAATTGCGTGTAAACAATTGAAAAAAAACTGTAAATGGTAAAAGAATGGTATTTATTTTATTTGTGCAGGTCTTAAAAAGTCTTAAATTTGAGCTTAAAAACCCTGGGTGCTAAATATATTGAATATTTCATTTCATTGGATTTATGAGTACAAATCATATTATAATTGTTTGTTTCATTATAGTATGTTATAATGTATAAATATTTGAGTTAATGAATGTTAATAATGTAATAGAATATGCAATACTGTAATATTTTAATTGTAATGTATTATACACTACTGTAATGCACAAATACGAATATTAATGTGATGTATCGTAAGGTAGACAAAAAACTATATATATTGTAATCAGAGATATTTCTTTTTGCATGGATTTAAAAAAAAATTATTATTACGTACATTTCCTTTGTGCTGCTCAAGTTCTTTGTAACTGAAATACTGCCAAAAAGTTAACAGATTAATCATGCTCTTTTTGCCTTTTACTTTTGTTTGCAATATGACTAAAGGCCCCGATATACTCAAAACGAAGTTCCTTTTCGTTCTTCGCTTAGGGGTAAAACGAAGTTCGAAATACGTGTGCAGCAGTATATGGTTACCGAACATCTCGACGCCGGCCACTCTGATGAAAGCAACGTTTATGTGCTGCATTAACGCGCTTTCCTCTCAGTAACAAAATAAACAACAAAAATAGAGAAAACAGCATGAATTTTTAAAAATAAAAATAGGATCATAGCAACATGGGTATGTTTGCAGGAGCTCTGCAAATTAGCACTCCCGTGAAGTCACGTCACGTGTATTTACATGGCACTTTATTCAATATAATGCTTAAAAGCAATCAGCAGTATTAAACATGAAAAACAGTGTCAGTAGGCACGTTTCCATTACAGATTTGCGCAAAACTTGCGATATTTTATAAATGTAGATAAAAAAGTATTGCAAAATGACGGCGTTTCCATTAACCAATGTTATGAGACTTAACGTAACTTTTTGCCTCTCGCGATAAGTCGTGGCAACAGATTTTGGCTATATTTACTCAAAGGAGGCTTGGCGTGTATCTTTACAGAAGCAGCACAGAGAGCCGCTTCAGAAACGTGTCTGGCGCGGCTGGAATAAACACAAGCATTGACTAGAGTGGCCACAATCAGCTTCAGTGACCGTATCAGAGCCACACTGCACCGCAGACGTGTGCAGTGTAAATGGTCTAAGCATTAATGGTAGGGAAAGCCCCTTATACTGGAGAGCGGCCACTTATGAAGTGTTTCTCGGAGGTTATAGTACATTGAAGAATGATCATATGACTTTTTACATACACCATGTGACCTGTAAATGCGGAAAAAACGTTTCCATTGCAGTTTTGCGAATTATTCCTTTTTCGCATTGCCTGAAAAACCACCTCATGCGAGCGTAAAAACTTTTTTGCAATTATATGGGCGTTTTTGCGAAATTGACGCGTTTCCATTAGGCGTGTATTTTCAATTCGCAATTTCAATTTGTGCAAATTGAAGGGTAATGGAAACGCGCCTAGTGTCTCATTTCATCAAAAGCTAAACTTAATTTGCTACTATAAAGCGGCTCTCCACTACGTTCATGTTTTTATCCGCGGACATCTCAGACAGACGAAATGAACCCAGAGAAGAGTTATGACGTAATCGTCACGGACCAATGGTAATACTAAGGTGTTTTGCAGCCAGAACAAACTTTTCCTGAAAGTTCGCTTTGGCAAGCCGTATCAATCAATATCTTTCGATTTCACTTGAAGTATATCGGGGCCTTAACTTTTCTCTGCTTTCTTCTTGCCCTCAGAATGGCTACTCCATATACTCATCCTACTAGACTTACATGCAAGTGCATTCAGACCGTTTGAGCAATAGAGCTGAAACATATGTATGCAAAGGATCTAAAATTGAACCTGCTACATACAGAACATCAACAATCTGTGACCTCACTGATAATGACAAGATCTATCTTCACAAAAAGTAAGGTCCAGATCCAGAATTCGAGGAAGGAGCAACCTACATTATAAAAACTGTTACCATCTCTAATATGGCCAACCACATTTGCTAGTAGGGCCAGCAACATTTAGAAGTTGGCTCCTTTCATGGTAACAGAAGATGCAGTAAAAGATGCACTGTCCACCCTCTACACCCACGTCTGGTGACGAGTAAAAAACAAGTCGTTTTATTCGGTCCAGTTTTGTAAACAATATCACTAAATTCATGATACATAATACACGCTTGCATTAGTTACAAACATAAAGCTTTACATCTATCCAACTACCTAGGCTTGGACTTCACTTACAAACCTCATGCAGATTCTTTTACATAACAAATTTGAGCAAGGTTTTCTTCAAAAAATATAAATTGGGCTCTCAATCCAATTGCTTGTTAATGTCAATCTTGAGATGTGTGAACAATGTTCACAATGGTTCTGAAAATTCAGGATATTAGATCACATCTCACCAACTTTGTATATTGGTCCACCTCAATCCACATCCCATCTAGGTTACATATGTTTGAGAATAAAGATGGTTTATACATGTTTGAATGTGAAAAGTGTAAAGTCTGTTCAAGAAGCTGCTAAATGTCGCTAGGTGGCATCATATACTAATTAGCACATTCATGACACCTTTATTTTGTATTTGCATTCACCTAGTGTCAGCCATTTACTGTACATTTGTTTGCTTCTCTCCTACTCTGTGCTTACATACTGTAATTTAATATATGCAAATCCCCAATCAAACTGTATTGGTTTATATGTGATTCTGTTTCTGTTTTCAGACAACGAGATAAATATGAAATAGCGACTGAAACGTGTCCCATTAAGACTACATGACCAGCTCTCCCTTCCAAGCTGTTAATCTACACTACTCTGTATATATTTTACACAGTGCCAACTTCAGCAACAATACAATCACAGCAGGAGACAGGCTTCAGTGTGCAGCCGCTTCACGTTAACGAGTGGCAGGTGCGAGCGATCACCTCTCTCTCCTCCACACCTGGTTGAGCAGCAGGTAACGAAAGAAAGAAAGAAAATGAATCGACAAACAGGACCTGCTCTTGATGGGTCTTGTTGTATCTTCTCATGAGAATGAATACATAAGAATTCACAACCTTGGAGTAAAAAGTACGTCATGCAAAGATAACGTGAATACTGAAACTGTATTATCAAGTAAACAAAATGATGTGTTTGTTACTATCTATAATAATTGGACTTGACAATAAGCTACAAAACTCTCAGATTAAATCAGAGCACTGTTAAACTCTGCCTTTTTTCTTACCTCACTTCCAGCTTTTGCTTAGGTGCAGATCTTGCTATTACATATTTATTATCTTATATACTTTGCTGACCTTTCGGGGAGAACCTTTCCCCAGCTATCCACAAGGTCAACAGATTTCCCCTCAACTTTTCATATTTACATAGAGACTCTCTTAGGACCTCACAAGATACCTGAAGCCTATCCTGCTGTCACATAACGGCTACTGAGACGAACATTCAATACCAGACAAAGAAACTTAGAAATGGACCGACTATAAATACACATGACTGGACGAGGGGAAGACGAGGAACACCTGGGATCAGTAATCATAAAATAACATGGGAAACACCTGGGACTAGACAGCTGGGACTAAAGAACATAATCAGGACAGGAACAGGAAGGGAACCAAATAAGGGCATGGAAGGCACATGGGAAAACCAGGACATGGAACAAGTGGGGAGCAGAACACAAAACATGGAACAGAGTCTGACATTACTCCCCCCTCCCGGAAGGCGCGTCCTCAATTAAAATAGTGGATCAGAAATATTGAAACTTGATTGTTGTCTCACACCTGGTAGCCCTCTGGGATTTCTGAAGCATAGTATGCCTCTCTTCCAAACAATATTAAATAAAACAGAGAGCTTTTGGTGTCTAGAGTTCAAACATTACCACATCCAAATACTGGTCCCATGTGTTAGGTTTACCGTTTACCAGTTTTCCCAGGACCCTAGATATTCAGCCATCGCATGTTACATATGTTTAGTACTCAAAACTGTATGTAGAGATTTAAAAAAATACTCTTAAACAGCTCAAACTGGTGGCTTTAATTTGGAGCATTGTAACTGGTTTAAGATGACCACCAAGAGCTGGTCATGAACTATTCCACGGCGGAAGAACATCACTTGGCGGTGGGCCTCCAGAGCGGTATCAGTTCGGGGCACCATGGCGAATCAGGCAGCTCGGGGAGGCCATGGCCGAGCAGCATCCAAGGCCGCGGCCCCAGCCCCTACTGCTGGAGCTCTACTACCCCCCCCCCAAAAAAAATACTTGGGAACAGTTATGGTCTCATTGGCAGGAACGGGGTCCTGCAACATCCTTAATAAATGAGAGCAAAACTGGCTCAAATTGAAACAAATAAGACACAGGGGTTAATATGAAAGTTACATTGGATTGAGATGGTGTAACTGACAGTCTTATGTCCTCAATTATTTGAAATAACTTCAAAAACATTTCACATGTATTTTCTTATGGATCGTGGCCAACACTGCACTCTAGATGTATTATAGTATTTATGGTTTTAAATAATACCTGTGGACAATGGGCATTTTGTGCCCATTGTCCACAAAATGCCCGGGCTTCCGGCTTCCGGCTTCGCTACCGTTCGGACGTTCTTGCTTACTGCTCTGCGCTTTGCTCCCTATTCTGTACTTTTCTTTGATTTTTCTAAGATTTTTACTTCAGCAGATCAGCACAGTGCTCAAACAACATATTTTTGGCACAAACACTAAAACAAAAAACTCTCTGGGACTGGAATAATACCACGAAAAAGAGGATCTATAATCATAAAATAACATGGGAAACACCTGGGACTAGACAGCTGAGACTAAAGAACATGATCAGGACAGGAACAGGAAGGGAACCAAATAAGGGCATGGAAGGCACATGGGAAAACCAGGACATGGAACAAGTGGGGAGCAGAACACAAAACATGGAACAGAGTCTGACACCTGCCTGTTTTACTCTCATGTCTCCTTAATTTGTATGGAGCAACGTCATCAAGGATATCAGAACAAGCATTATTAAAAAAGATTAATAAATTCTTCTGGACCCATTAAGATACTGTAGATGGAGAATAAAAAGGATAAAATGCTGTATTACTACAAGCAATAACAACTGGAATGCCTTTAGATTTTTTGTCAGAGTTGGAATGTTTAAGGAAAATTGTAAAATATAGTTATTCTAAAGTGATATCAGACACCGTGAGATCATATGAAGGATCAAATTTATTATTATGTGTGGTGAATTCACCGACCCTGAGAAAATCATAAAAAGCACAAAGAAACACAGCCTCCTAAAGTGAATACACATGAGGATTAAAACACCCATTTTTTAACAAGAGAGAGAGAGAAAGGGGAAGGCACTTGTCGTTGCCTTTTGTCGCTTCTTTTTTAATGCCGTCAAGGAGCAGACGGATAGAAGGATGTCCCAACAAGCTGCAGACGGATGGATCCAAGCATCTTAGATGAAACCGAATGCCTGAAATCTGACTTTTAATGGAGGAAGGCTGCATTTTTTTGATCTAGATGTCAATGCATGATATAAGAACATACAATAGCAATATTGACAGGCAAAACAGAAACTGAAAAAGTAGCGCGAAAGGTAGTAAAGCAAAGCCAAGCAGAGCCATAAACTTTTCATTTAGATTTGGCTAGGGTTGATCTCATATACAGTGACGCGGCAGAAAGATAATACTGCAGGGTGGTGTTTAGTCTATATAATACTAGCAGCGCTGTTGATAGTGTGTTAGAAGGAAGATCTGACAATTCTTTTGCTCAAGCGCTAGCAAACCACAAAATACTCCAAATTCAATTGAAAGAGCGGCATCAATAAAAAAATTAAGCGCAACAGAAGTCTCGACTAGCCTGATTAGATTTTTTGGGAAGGAGTGTTAAACAAGCCAAAAAGTCCAGATAGCAAATAATTAACGAAACACCAATTATGATGTTTCAACAATGATTTGTTGAGTTCAGGGACATTGAGAGGCATAGAAAGCTTTATTTTTTATTTTGCGCTAGATGTATTCTTCGAGGACACACAGACTTGGGATGCCCGTCTCCGCAATAACTGCAAGCATGAATAACCTTACAATTAGAGAACCTGCAGACACTTTCATTAAAATTATAACACATGGGAGTTAGGGTTGTTACGGTGAGGAAATTTTCCCACAGGTTAATCGGCGTGTGACAACACCAGTGATACCGGTATCACCGGGGGTGGGGTTCGTTGGAGTTCGTTTTCCCTCTTTTCCTTGCTTTCCTTTGCTTTTAAATGGCTTGTAAATGTCAATGCGACTATTCGGCGTCAGTTGCTTGAATCGACAACAGCAAAACAATTTCATTAAAGGGGTCCTATTATGCTTTTTCACCTTTTCAACTTTAGTTAGTCTGTAATGTTGCTGTTTGAGCATTAACAAGATCTGCAAAGTTACAAAGCTCTAAGTCCAATTCAAAAGGAGATATTTTATTTAACAGAAATCACTTTTCAAAAACTACAACGAACGACTCGTTTGGACTACAACGCATATTTTCCAGGATTTGTGATATCACAAATATACCACGAATGGGACGAGACCTGGTTGAGCTGCACTAGAGAAGGCAACGAGTGTTATCACTACACACAATCACAACACACACTGGCCCAGCTAACCAATCACAACCAATCACTGGCCCAGCTAACCAATCACAGCACACACCGGCCCAGCTAACCAATCACAACACACACTTTTATTTTCAGTTCCACAGTTACAGCAACGGAGCTATAGACACAATAAATGCACATGAAACATACTGACATCTTCAACATTCAGCCTAATAAAAATATTATGAACGCTCAGCGTGTTCACCTCGGTTAGAAACACACCTTTTCATTTTTTAAATGAATCTCTATGAACAAATAATGACTTAAACATAATATTCTCACTTAACAATTAGCTAAAATAGGTAGATGAATAATTATATTGCTCCAGGTCTTCAGTTACAAAAACGGACAAGGCACAAATTACAAACAAGACGAACACAGACACAAAACACTCGTATAAATCATATTGACAGCTTCTAAGAAAAATGTTAAGAATTAAATTACGATTGGCTAGAAACGCATAGCCTACTTTTTTTATTCAGCTCTACATAAATAATTTAAAACATTTTGACATTCTTACTTAGCCTAACGATTAGTTAAAATCCAATGAATAATTCACATTTCTCCCGATCAGTTACAAAAACGGAAAGTAATTTACATAAAGCATATTGACAGCTTCTATAAGAAATGGACATGGAGATTATGGACACACACTAAGCTATAACTTGGTTAATAGTGCATATCTGGGTAAGCGCCTATGGGTAAAAGTATGTATTATTTAAAAAAAAAAACAGTAGGCTATAAACAGC
>NW_015665023.1:30755-32582 GCF_001515625.1 Sinocyclocheilus rhinocerous
TATACTTTCATGCATTCATTCATAAACGGTTTTCAATTTAGATTAGATCAAGCAATATTGGAAAATATAATTATGTTTTAAAAAAAAAGTTCAATTCAAAATGTAGAGACACAGCAGCGTATAATATGAGATTTTGAAGGCTCTTGTTCCCTTGAAAAATATTAAGATTTAAATTACGATTGGCTAGAAACGCATAGCCTACTTTTTTTATTCAGCTCTACATAAATACATTTTGACATTCTTACTTAGCCTAACGATTAGTTAAAATCCAATGAATAATTCACATTTCTCCCGATCAGTTACAAAAACGGAAAGTAATTTACATAAAGCATATTGACAGCTTCTATAAGAAATGGACATGGAGATTATGGACACACACTGAGCTATAACTTGGTTAATAGCGCATATCTGGGTAAGCGCCTATAAGTAAAAGTATGTATTATTAAAAAAAAAAACTGCATAAACAGCACGTTCTATATTTGACGAAACAACATGATAGGAGCTGTTTTTGTTGTTTACCATTTACACGTGAATCCCCGTGTTAACAAACTTTCAAGACTTCAAAACATTCAAGTTTATAACTGACCAACCTCTAAAAACAAATTTATAGTTATAGTCTTTGTAAAGAAATATGTCGCTTTGGAGCCGCTGCTGTGACGCTGTACAAACGCTTCCAGTGTGAAACGGGCGTCATCGTGAACTGGAGCAGACACAGTTTATTTCTGCATTTAGTTTAGCATGTCAGAGTACGGCAGCAGTCTGTCGCTTCACAGACTTTACAATCCGAACTCTGTCCATGTAGAAGACACCAGGAGTTAATCAGTAATAACTCAGGCATACATTACATGCTGAAAGGTTTGTTATTTGAATGAAGGCTTTCATGCAGTAATTTATGAGTCATTTACTCATTTAGCTAATGATTTTATCCAAACTAACTTTTCCAAAGGGACACTGGCTTTAATCCAAACACATTTCATTCATTAATAAAAGCGATCCCTGGACATTGAACTCTTGACTTTTGCATTGTGAGCATCGTGCACTACTGATTAACTCAGGCATGCATAATATGTTTATGAATTACTTTCATGGCGTCTGATACACAGAAAGAGGAAGGAAATTGTTGGGAGTTTCCAGTGACTCTCATCAGAAAAAACACCACAGGTTAAAACTGATCATCTGTGTTTTTCTGCATTGCTACTCTTCAGCTTTTGTTTTCAGTTTCATAGCTCAGATATACAACAGGCTAATCTGTGTGTGAGAGTATGACACAAAGAAGACACGTGGTTTCCAGTATGCACTTACTGATTGTGAAAGTGAAACCTTGTGTTAAACTGGACATTAGTGTTTATGGTCAGCAGCGAATCAGAGCGAATAACCAGAGAGAGTGAGAGACCAGAGACAAGCCCCTGATTCTCTCGAACCAATCAGCATTAAAGGGCTGGACATAAAGCTGTGTTATATATAAGGGCAAAATATCATGAACGTACAACACACGACTCAGATCGAGCTGCTGCAAGGTAAGGGAAAATAAATTCAGTTCATTTATACCAAATGAAAATAAGTATTAATAATACCAAAAACATACTTTTGTAGTATATTTAAAAAGGTAGGCATATATTCACAAAATGGAAAAGATAGTTGTAGTCGTACAGTGGTTCTCAAACTGGGGTACGTGAGGTGACGGAGGGGGGTTGGCATTCATTTAATTGTACCCTAACTTAAAGTGACATTAAAACCGAACATGTATTTCTGACAAGCAAAATGCTGCTTCTAATGTAAAAACAGGAAAATGGGAGTGCCGTAAACGGTCAAATACATGATATCCAA
>NW_015665023.1:32602-37267 GCF_001515625.1 Sinocyclocheilus rhinocerous
TGAGATCGATTTAAACTCTCTTCGATACAGATACACTTTGTGCGTGTTATTGTTTCATGTTTAAGATACGAGCAAGAATGCAAATTTCCCTGAATATCCAAAAGATGGCAAATGTGCCATTCATTTTTACAACAGTTCAACAAAAAAAGGTAATATTAAGTGAACATTTTACATTTTAAATGTAGCCTACATTTCAAATTGAATATTGTCATGTTTGTTCTATTTTTGTAACAAAATAATAGTTCCCTTTCAGTCGGTCACTCTCGACGTCATGTCGGATGACCGACAAATTGGGATCTCGCTTAGAGAGACCAATCTACTTCGAGTGTAAACTAACCGAGCCAATGCACATTGGCATGCGATTATTGCATCCAGCTGCCGCTGATCACAGCGTGAGTATAAGTAGGCAGCAGATGCAGCGCATATTCAGCTTTTCGCTTCGGAGCCGAGCAATCACATCGTTCTGCTCCTGACTACTCTTCTGAGAGAAGACGACTGAATGAGTTCAACGCGCTCTCAATGCCTGAATCGGATCCGGAAATAATGGCTATGCTTTCCCGGGCCGCCGTGGGGGTAGGGCTCGAGTGGAGACTTCCACCGTGTCCCGAGCCCTCAAGGTTGCACGATTGGTTCTCGGGGTGGTCCGCGCTGGTTCTCAGCACCCCGCTGCGCGAGATGGACAAGACACGATTCTTGAACGCCCCCGGCGGTTTTTTTCGGCAACACGGTGGAGAACTTTGCCCAGAAGTTCTCCGCTACCCAAAAGCAGACTGAGGCCATCAGGTACATCCTGCCTCAGCGTGCAGCTGCTGCCGTCGCCAAGGGCGGCCTCCTGCCACCGCCCCCGCGGCCTCCAGCAAAGCTGTGCCGTGGAGCCGGTCACAGGGCAGCCGCCTCACCCCTTCAGGCCCCCGCCAAACCTGGTGGCAAGCGAAAGAACAAGAGGCCCTGAGACAGGCAGCACACCACTCCCTCCCCCGGAGGAGGGCCGGGTGGAGAATCTTTTGTTTTTTTTCCGCCACTGACCTCTCGGTCGGTTAGGCTAGCGCTACCCAGCCCGTCTCGATGGCTTCTTCGAACCGTCAGGCTCGGCTATGCGATTCAGTTTGCCCGGCGCCCTCCCAAGTTCAGGGTCCACTTTACTTCAGTAAAAGCAGCAGATGCCCCTGTCTTGCGTGCAGAGATCGCAGTGCTGCTGGCGAAGGATGCGTTAGAGCCGGTCCCTCCAGCCGATATGAAGACGGGGTTTTACAGCTCCTACTTCATTGTACCCAAGAAAGGCGGTGGGTTACGACCAATCTTGGACCTGCGTGTCTTGAACCGGGCCCTTCACCGGTTACCGTTCAAGATGTTGACGCAGGAGCGCATCTTCGGGTGCATCCGTCCCCGAGATTGGTTTGCAGCGGTCGACCTAAAGGACGCGTACTTTGTGTCGACCCTTCCGCACCACAGACCATTGCTGTGGTTCGCGTCCGAAGGACGAGCATATCAGTACGAGGTCCTGCCCTCCGGGCTGTCCCTGTTGCCCCGTGTCTTCACGTAAGTTGCGGAGGTACCCCTTGTTCCCCTGAGAGAACAGAGCATTCGCATTCTCAACTACCTCGACGATTGGCTCATACTCGCTCAGTCTCAGGATCAGTTGTGGGAACACAGGGATTTGGTACTTTCACACCTCAGCCTGTTGGGCCTTCGGGTCAACTGGGAAAAGAGCAAACTCTCCCCGACGCAGAGGATCTCTTTTCTCGGTATGGAGTTGGATTCGGTCGAGCAGACAGCACGCCTCACGCAGGAACGTGTTCAGTCGGTGTTGAACTGCTTGAATACATTCAAGAGCAGGATGGCGGTCCCACTGAAACAGTTTCAGAGGCTCCTGGGGCATATGGCAGCTACGGCGGCAGTCACGCCACTGGCCGAGTCCCGAGGTGGGCGTGGCAACGTGGCACTTTCCGGGTCCAAGTTACACCGGCCTGCCGCCAAACTTTCACCCCGTGGTCAGACCTTGCGTTTCTCGGGGCAGGAGTGCCCCTAGAGCAGGTCTCCAGGCATGCTGTGGTTTGCACGGATGCCTCAACCACCGGCTGGGGGGCCACGTACAACGGGCTTGCAGTGTCAGGGGTTTGGACGGGGCCCCAACTGCACTGGCACATCAACTGCCTCGAGTTGCTGGCAGTGCACCTTGCCCTGAGCCGTCTCAAAGGGCGCTTACGAGGCAAGCATATACTAGTCCGCACGGACAACACTGCAACCGTTGCGTACATCAACCGACAAGGTGGTCTGCGCTCCCGTCGCATGTCGCAACTCGCCACCTCCTTTGGAGTCAGAAGTATCTGAGGTCGCTTCGTGCCGTTCACATTCCTGAGCTGCTCAACCGGGCAGCCGACGAGCTGTCTCGAGCTGCACTTCCGGGAGAATGGCGACTCCTTCCCCAGACGGTCCAGCTGATTTGGAGACATTTCAGAGCTGCTCAGGTAAACCTGTTTGCCTCTCCAGAAACCTCTCACTGCCAGTTGTTCTACTCCCTGACTGAGGGAACACTCGGCACAGACGCTGGCACACAGCTGGCCGCGGGGCCTTCGCAAATATGCATTTCCCCCAGTGAGCCTTCTTGCACTGTGCAAGGGCAGGGAGGACGAGGAACAGGTCCTCTTAGTGGCGCCTATTGGCCCACCCGGACCTGGTTCCCTGAACTAATGCTCCTCGTGACAGCCCCTCCTTGGCCGATTTCTCTGAGGAAGGGTCTACTGACTCAGAGACGGGGCACCCTTTGGCACCCACGTCCAGACCTCTGGAAACTTCATGTCTGGTCCCTGGACGGGGCGCGGAGGTTCTAAGTGACCTACCTCAAGAGGTAGTTGACACCATCACTTCAGCGAGAGCACCGTCTACGAGACACGCCTACGCTTTGAAGTGGAACCTGTTCGTTGAGTGGTGTTCTTATCGCCGAGAAGACCCCCAAATATGCCCGATCAGAGTTGTGTTGGCCTTTTTGCAGCAAGGGTTGGAGCGAAGGCTGTCTCCCTCCACCCTAAAAGTTTATGTCGCTGCAATTGCTGCTAACCACGACACCGTAGAAGGGAGGTCGCTGGGGAAGCATGACCTGGTCGTCAGGTTCCTTAAGGGGGCGAGAAGGTAAATCCTCTACGGCCCCCCTCTATACCCTCTTGGGACCTGACTCTAGTGCTCACAGCACTACAGCAGGGCCCATTTGAGCCTTTGCAGACGGTCGAGCTGAAATTTCTTTCGATGAAGACTTTGCTCCTGCTGGCATTGGCCTCCATCAAGAGGGTAGGGGACCTGCACGCATTTTCGGTCAACGATTCGTGCCTAGAGTTCGGGCCGGCTGACTCCCAGGTAACCCTGAGGCCCCGGCCCGGCTATGTGCCCAAGGTTCCCGCTACTCCCTTCAGGGATCAGGTGGTGAACCTCCAAGCGCTGCCCTCGGAGGAGGCAGACCCAGCCCTAGCTTTGCTCTGTCCCGTCCGAGCCTTAAGGGGCTACGTTGACCGGACGCAAAGCTTCAGGACCTCAGACCAGCTCTTTGTCTGTCACGGAGGCCGGCAGAAGGGGAATGCCGTCTCGAAGCAGAGGATGGCCCACTGGATAGTGGATGCCATCACCCTGGCTTATCAGGCACAGGGTGTGCCCTGCCCGTTCAGGTTGCGAGCTCACTCAACTAGAAGTGTTGCATCCTCCTGGGCGCTGGCTCGTGGCGCCTCGCTGGCAGATATCTGTAGAGCTGCGGGCTGGGCGACCCCTAACACGTTCGCCAGATTTTATAGCCTTCGTGTGGAGCCGGTATCCTCCTGTGTTCTCACCTCAAACGGGTAGAAGCACTGAGAGGCCCCGGCTTCGGGTCGGCTTGCAAAACCACTCCAGAGAGTCCATATAGTAGACCCTGTTGAGTTCCTCCGTCCCCTCGGCAGCCAGACGTGGCGGAGCGTCCGGCACCAGGCCTTCACTCGTTGAATCCTCGAGAACCGGTAGAAGGCTGGGTTCCATATGTAAGACCCAAGTGGATCTCATATGTGTAAAGTCCACGGTATAGCCTCGAGCCCGTGTTTCCCCGGCAGACTTCTGCCATCCCAAGAGGGTTCAATCACCTCCATTCTTCCATATGCACCCAAGGAATGTTCATATGTGTATTGCTTCCGAAACCTCCTTCGGGAAGGTTCGAGCTTCCGTAACGTCCCTGTTCCAAGTAGAACGGGTACGTTTTCCCAGTGTTATCCAGTCTTACTCAGTGGGTAGTGCCATAGTAGCAGTAGCTGGTCCTCTTGTGCAGGCCCTGGCCTACGCCAAAAAGTAGGGGCGCAGGTGGCTTCCACAGGACACTGGAAGGGGCAGTAGCTGTGGCCCTTTGGTAGGATCCCAATTCGTCGGTCATCCGACGTGACGTCGAGAGTGACCGACTGAAAGGGAACGTCTCGGTTACGTATGGTAACCCTCGTTCCCACGTCCCGTCGCCACAGCTCCTGTACCACCGCTGAGCGGCCGGGTCACCGGCTCGGCTCCTCAGCGAAAACCTGAATATGCGCTGCATCTGCTGCCTACTTATACTCACGCTGTGATCAGCAGCAGCTGGATGCAATAATCGCATGCCAATGTGCATTGGCTCGTTTAGTTTACACTCGAAGTGGATTGGTCTCTCTAAGCAAGATCCCAATT
>NW_015665023.1:38555-41909 GCF_001515625.1 Sinocyclocheilus rhinocerous
CTTCCAGCAGCAACCTAGTTTTCCCAGGAGGTCTCCCATCCAGGTACTGACCAGGCTCAGCCCTGCTTAGCTTCATATGTAGAGACCTAAGTGGATCCCATATGTGTAAAGTCCACGGTATACCTCAGAGCCTGTGTTTCCCCGGCAGACTTCTGCCACTCCAAGAGGTTTACAATCACCTCCAATCTTCCATATGCACCTAAGGGATATTCATGTGTGTATTTGCTTCCGAAACCTCCTTCGGGAAGGATGGAGCTTCCGCAACGTCCCGGTCCCAAATGGAACGGGTACGTTTTTCCAGTGTTATCCAGTCTTACTGAGTGTGCCATAGCAGCAGTAGCTGGTCCTTTTGTGGTAAGCACTGCGCCAAAAAGTAGGGGCGCAGGAGGCTCCCACAGGACACTGGAAGTGGCAGTATCTGTGGCCTTTTGGTAGGGATCCCAATTCGTCGGTCATCCGACGTGACGTCGAGAGTGCCTGACTGAAAGGGAATGTCTCGGTTACGTATGGTAACCCTCGTTCCCTGAAGGAGGGAACGGAGACGTCACATCCCGTCACCACAGCTCCTGTACCACCGCTGAGCAGCCGGGTCACCGGCTCGGCTCCTCAGCGAAAACCTGAATATGCGCTGCATCTGCTGCCTACTTATACTCACGCTGTGATCAGCGGCAGCTGGATGCAATAATCGCATGCCAGTGTGCATTGGCTCGTTTAGTTTACACTCGAAGTAGATTGGTCTCTCTAAGCGAGATCCCAATTCGTCGGTCATCCGACGTGACGTCTCCGTTCCCTCCATCAGGAAACGAGGGTTACCATACGTAACCGAGACATTTTTGGTTCCCAGAATGTTAGTTTTTGGTTTGTAGAACGTTATTCTAATGTTCTTATAACGTTCCCAAAACATTAGTTTTTGGTTCCCAGAAGGTTAGTTTTTGGTTTGTAGAACGTTCCCATAGCGTTATTCTAACGTTCCCAGAATGTTAGTTTTTGGTTCCCAGATGGTTAGTGTTTGGTTTATAGAACGTTATTCTAACATTCCCCTAACATTATTATAACGTTTCCCTAACCTCTTTACTCTGATATGATCACCCCGCTGTACGTCAGTAATTATCCAGCACATTCGTGACCCAGTATAGTATAAGCGGCATGGAAACTATCTGTATGGACGCCTAATCAGTATAATAAAAAACATCTTGTTTTTATCTATTGTTTAATAAAAATAATCTGAGCACATCAACTATCATATGTAAGATTAAATAAGATTAAATCTGTCCATTACGGGGTACCCAGAGTTCTTTAGCACCAAACAAAAATGACTTCAACACAATGTATGGTTTACAAAATATGACATTTATTCACAGATATATAAAAAGAATAAAAAATAACTTAAAGTAGGATATCAGTACATTCATTTCTTACCACTGAAGTAAGCGGGACATTCTTCTTTTGATCCGTGATCAAAAGCTTCTCGTTTAACATAATCTCTTTCAGTTACGCATGTCAAATCCCTCCAAAATCATATTTACTCTCATAACTATTAGGCTTGCCGCGATAGACGGTGCTCTTAATCTGTTAAGCCGCAACACCGGTTACGTCACTTGCCCACCGCAGCACCGACCCCCACCGTCGTTTTGATTTTTTATAGTAATAAAAATCATTTAGTTCAGTAAAAGAACAGACACTACAATTAAAAACTGAATGCGGCTACTCAATGCAGCGTGCCGAACGACAGTTGCATCACAGATCAGATTTCATTTCTCCAGTGAGGAGAGTGAGTCGAGCTGACTGACAAGAAGAGAGGGGTGAGACAGACAAGACGATCGCGGATGATTTAGTTTCGAAACACTGCCGCTAATTCAAAAGTGAAAGTAAAATGCGCACGGCGCTTTTACAAGCTATTTAAAAGCGAAGGAAAGCGAGGAAAAGAGGGAACGCCCCGCCCCCGCGGTGATACCGGTTTTACCGGTGTTGTCACACGTCGATTAACCGGTGGGAAAATTTCCTCACCGTCACAACCCTAATAACTATATTAATTTCAAGTAATCATCCAATAAAGAGATCGATAAACGAATGAGTCAGTCAGCCAGTAAAAAGAAATGACCGTTAATTTTTTAATTCCGCGAGCGCGCGGCTCTCTGGAGGGCAGGTGAAAGCGCGTGCTAGAGAAGCGCGTGGAGGGCAGGTGAAAGCGTGTGCCTCATTTACATGTCCGGCCCCCCAGATATCTGATTGCTAAAAATAAATAAAAAAATTAAGGAATTGTTGATTTATTACTCTGATGTATTGACCAATGACAATGGCGGTTCAATATTACAATTTTGCAAGAAATCATGTAAAGATGAGTGAGAAAGAGAAAGTTTGCCATCTATGTATGAGCCTGATTCAGCTTTCCACAAGTAAATAGTGAGTGAAGCGTTTTCAGGACACCAACACGAACATTTCATCACAGGAGTGTAGTGGTGAGACTTCCATCTCAGTTCTTAATCTGAGAATATTTTTTTCTATTTGAATTGGTTCATTATTATAACATTTCACGTTCTATAAGTATAATTCTCATGTCTGTGAGGCAACGGAGTTTCGGTTCATTTTTGACGCTCTCAAGTTCACACGAGACGGCAGAAATACTATCCTGTTTGGTTTCATTATTTTACAGCACACAACGTTTTGTTGTTATTGTGAGTGTACACAAACAAATGTAGACCCTTACCAGATTCGAACGATGTAATTATTCTTGCCTGCATGACCAAAAATGACGGAGTATTTTAAGTGCAAGTGGTCGCACCGGCACCTCCATGTTAACTGTCATGCAGTATAAGCGCGCTGCTTTTCAGCTTCCACACGACGCACAAACACTTGACAATGCGCACATTTAATATAGAAATAATAGCCTACATGTAATATAGAGCGGCCGCCTCATTTAATGATAGCCCCCCCAAAATTAAATTAAGCCATTGGTGTGCAGTAAACATTTTGTCACTGGTAAGTCAGATATCTCAGGTTCACATAGGGTGGTGAAATAATCCTTTGACATGTTTAAAAATAATGAATGTTTCCTGTCGCCGATTACGTTTCCCTCCAGTGGGCGTAGTTCTCAGAGTAATATGACACGTTGCGCTCTACTTTTGTGTCCTTAAACGCTCGTTTTTTTGGGTCGACAGCATATAAAAAGTTAGTTCTGTCATGACAACTCTCGGAGGGATAGGCATGGTAATGTATATGACAATGTTAATGTATTTGGTCTTGGCGGAATAGATCTGCTACGCTGCTGCTGCGGCAGAGCAAGTACTGAGACTTGCTACTGCCAATACATCCACAACATGCTGCTGTGAGCATGTAAGAAATACTGCTGCTGCA
>NW_015665023.1:42108-57436 GCF_001515625.1 Sinocyclocheilus rhinocerous
TGCTGCTGCAAATATAACATGCATGAAATAACCCCCATATAGCATACATGAATCACCTCGTAGCAGATCTATACAGGTGGAGCTGGGGAAGGTGGAGGGTTTCTGAAGCAAGCTGCAACTGCTACTGCAAGCACTAATCATATATTTGAATGTTGAGCAGCGAGCTCATTGGCTACCGATACAGGCGAGAACCAATCAGCTGTGCCATGTGATAATGTCATTAGGTCAGATTTAGTTAGACCTATCGGACTGCGCCATCTAGAGTTTCATGCCAGAACTCTGTATTTCTGGGTTTTTTAGCTTGCATGCTGTTCACCTTGTCATATAGCAGCTTTTAGACATTGTTCTGTTTTTTTGTTAGAAGTCAGAAATGACAAGGCGGCAGCTTCCCGCAATACAAAGTAAATGGAGAGGGTTGGATTCCCCTCCCCCCCCATAGAATTATCACTTTAATATTGTCTCCGAATGTTGATTTAGAATGTTACAAGTTGTGCAGGAAAGGAGACCAGAAGGCATTGTTTGATTGGCTGAGGTGCCTCACGTGATCCAAGTTAGCCGTTACACTTTTTCCAATGATAATTAATACGGACCCTCTCATCTCCAAATAGTAAGACCATTTCTGATTTATCGTGCCTACTGAAGCTTGCGATGAATTTAAATTTATCCTGTTCCTAATTTTATTTATCCTGTTAATTTAGCTCTGCCCCACCTGTCCGTACAGACGAGCCTCGGCTGTTAGGCAGTCTATTAGCGAAAGTGGTTTTCTCCCTGTTATCTTGTATATGACATAAGCGTGCTCTGGCCCGGAATGTTTGCAAATGTTAGTGTGGGCCAGTGGGGGAGTGGGGATAATCGCACTCAGGCTCGGTTCAAGGCAACTGTGCCTAGTGTGAGTACATAGCATGCCCGCCGCCAAGAGGGGCAGTGCCCCCCCCCAAATGACTTGACGGGCCCCCCTTGCTTACATGATTACGAGTGAACTTAATATTGAAAACAAAAAACATTAATTTTACTGATCTAGCTATTAAATATTGTGAAACAAATAAATTTTCAGTCATCTTATAAAAAGTGAGCCATTTAACATTTATTAACACACTGAGCAACTATTATCATGTGTCTAAATAATAAGATTTATAAATGTACATTTAAATAGTTTATTAATCATTTACTTACACTTTCTAAATGATCTTATGAACTTCTAAATAACTGGTTTGTAAATAACGTAATAATTTAGAAATGATAAATTGATCATTAATAAAGTATGACAATACAATTATTAAATGTTATATATATGCTCAAGAACAAAACATTTATAGCTGTCTTTATAAACTGCTTACTAGTGCCTTTTAATGTTGGAACAATGCTTTATAAAGGATGAACAGACTATTTACTAATGCTTAACTAATGATTCATAGTGTGCAGTTATTATAAAGTGTTACCAATTTTTTTTATGTTTAAGTTTTGAATATTAACTGACATTGATACATGCTATATAATTATTGTTCATGTTAATTAATATAGTTAATGTTAATAACTGAAACCTTATTGTAAAGTGTTACTAAAGTTTTATATATTGTTCTGTGTATGTGTGTTTCACAGTCTTGATGGTTTGGATTAACCCTTTAATTGCCGTATCCCTTAAAACTAGACTGCCAGAGGATTACTGTAAATGCATGTTCCCACTGGGCACAGTTTTCCTGATGCCACTGGCGTAGCGTTTGCACTGATGGCTTGGGCCCGCCATCTCTGCTTGCAGCTATATTTATATCTTATTATTATTATTATACATCGAAAGAAAGAAAATACCACTACTACTACTAATAATAATAAGTAAATAAGTAAGTAAATAAATAAATTAAAAGGGAGGGAGGTACACTGCAAAAAGAGATGTGTTAAAAATTACACGTTGTGCAGAATTTTAACACGTGGTGAGTGTGCTCAGGGACAACACGTGTTGTGTCAAATTTAACACAATTTGTGTGTTAAGACGGATCACACATCTACTGTGTAATGTAATTTAACACACAACGTGTCACATTATGTGTAACTGAAAATGATCAGAAACTGCTAATGAATGTGTTAATATGACAAAAATGATAAGCATTGCCATCAATTTGTAATTCTACAAAATTGAAATAAAGCAGACAGATGTAAAAATGTTAGCAATTTAATTAGTCAAAAATGTTGTCAGGGTAGAGAACAATGCATGCACAGAAGCACAACAAAATGTTCTAAATCTCAATTTCATACATTTAATTTAGATGATTAGATGACACAAATGCCTTGTAATGCACTACAACTATTAGCTACAATACAGTATACATTAAAAAGTGTTACCAACATCAACTACACCTTGGATGATTGAAAATCATACAGTCAAGACTAGCAGATAACATCTTATTAAATTATTTGACAGTTACAAAAATTAAATAAAGTTACTTATTAAAGTGATTATAACTTGCAATTGCGACCTTATAGAGTCAGAATTGCGTAATATAATGTTGAAATCGCCAGCTATAAAGACAGAATTGTGAGATATAAAAAATGTCTTCAGAATTGGACTTTATAACTCGCAATTGCAAATTTATATCCTGAAATTCTGAAAAAAAGTCACAATTTAATTACAATTATTTTTTTATTTAATTTATATGTAATTATTTTGATCAACTCTTAACAAGTGCTGAGTAGTCCTTCTAAAACGGAGTGTACAGCAGAAGAGCCCAAACTCTCATAATTCGTCCATTAGATCTTCCTTATGTTGTTATAACACACATAAAACCGCTAAATAAAAACAAAACAAAGCTAATGTTCACATGGCGTTTTCATTCATAACTTCATGAAACATGGAAACATACAGTAGATCGTGGAAAATTGCACGTCATTTAAAAAAAATTATCTCAATAAAAAGAGCCCAAACTCTCCATAATCTGTCTTTTTTTTTTTTTTTTTTTTTTTTACCTTTTTTTTTATAGGGCTTTTAAACATCATACAAAAAGGACATTGAGCTTTGAGAAATTAATTTATGATAAAATGTCTATGATAAAATCCCACAAACAAGCAAATTAACAATATTATTGTTATTAAAATTGTGATGTAATGGAAGTATTAAATGTTCCTTTCTCTGGTGTTTTGTAATCGATCTATGAGTATGTCATGATCTATAGTGTCGAACGCAGCACTAAGATCAAGTAAAACTAGCAATGAGATACAGCCTTGGTCTGACGCAAGAAGCAAGTCATTTGTAATTTTAACAAGTGCAGTTTAGATCTAAAGATATTCCTTGTCAAGTTATAACACATAAAACCCCAAAGCGCATATGTTGCAACTGAAATGAGTCCAAAATCAAAATAATCCATTGCATCTTTCGTGTGTAAGTAATACCTAAACCCATGAACTGAATAAATCAGTTGTAGAGCTTTACTGAACACTTGGCAAGTAACAGCATGTTTCTGTCTATTTTATCTTTTTTATGTTTTAAAAAATATAATTAGGTACTATTTTAAAGGTTAGAATTTCAGCTTTCGAATGCATCCAACCATGTTGATAAACTCGTAACGACTGCTGAGTAGTCCCTCTAAAAACCGGAGAGTACCGCCGGCGGGCGCCCCCTAGCGAAGAAAAAAATTATAATAATTATATTTTGCAAAACCACTGACTTGATCAACACAAAATATTGTGTTATTTGAAAGCTTAGAGTCTGAACTTTACAATGCATGTGGCCACTTTGATTAACTCCTAAGTAGTGCTGAGTTATTTGCTGATAAATAAATAAAATGTTTTCATAATTTCATAATTAAATGTTTTTTGTGCCATATACTTTAATGTCCAAAATATCATACAGCTCAGATAGTCATGTGTCATATGACATTTGAAAGGTCTCCAAGAGTAGAATAAAACAAGCAGGGGGCTTTGACTAAACTTGACTTTAGCATTACTTCTGTGTATGTCACTCAGAAAACAGAAAGTTATTTCTATAAATATCTATAAATACAGAAAGTTTTCTATCAAACGATACCAAACTTTTGACTCTCTTTGATGAAGTCTTGGAGTTACAGAGTTTCTGCAGGATTTTTAAGCTCAAATTTAAGACATTTTAAGACCTGCACAAGTCAAATTAATATCATATGAGCGGGGCAGGGTAATGTCTGTAGTAACATATTAAACTGTAAAATGACTGTAAAAAGCATGATTTACAGTTCAGATACAAGTTTTCACAAAAACAAAAAGTCATAAAATGATACACTTTACATTTGGATGGGTCAAAAGTATTAATTATTATATTAATTTAAACAATTATTATCAATAAAGTATTATATTAATTAAATAACACATAAATACATTTTACTGTTTAGATTTTCTTAATGAATTATCTTCTTATCGATCCACCAGTTCACATTTACAGCTCTTCATGTTTGCAGGGGTAAAAACATTGGTCTGAACAAAAACAACCCCAATACAACAGGCTTATTGAGAAAGCACATTCATTCTCTGCCAGCAGGAGGCGCTTTCGGAGCTGCAGACATATAACTGTTTCCCCGGTAACGGCAGAACACAAAGCAGCGCTCTGAGCGCCGCACCGGACTCTGAAACGTGCAACGTTTATGTTTATTTAATGAAATCACAGCCTTTTGAAGTTTAATCGTCACATTAAGCCATATCGCAATTCTGGGCTTTCCGTCCCGAAATTTAAGACCTCTTGAAATCATAATTAAGACTTTCTTGTACAATTTAAGACTTTTTATGTTCTTAAATTTGATACACAAAAATAACGACTCATAACTCAGGGTTCCTGCGGGTCCTTAAAAAGTCTTAAAACGTCTTAAATTTAGTTGTATGTCACTCAGAAAAAACACCTTCAGGGAGGCAAAAATGACTTCAGGGCTTAAAGAGTTAATTTATTTGTGGAAACAAGAGTACATATCGTCCTGAGGTTTCTGTAAGCACCTGTATAACCAAAATGTGTTGTGCTCTATGGTACAAATACAGATAGAGAGAATCGCTCAGAATGTGTAATTTCTGAGTGATTTTAATTAGGAAAATAAATAATAAAATGGTCAAGCCACCAATTAGACCGCTTGAGATGGACTGACTTGTATTTCTCAATTCACCTTAACTTTTTATTTCTAGTACACTGCAGTTCTTCAAGTGTTTAAAATGTGCACATGTGTTGGCAGTGAGCATGGATAAACCAGTGTGCTTCATTGACACGGGCTCGGATGGGAAGCTGCGTGTGCAGCAGTCGGCGCTGCAGATCCTGCAGCAGATCCAGCAGCCGGTGGTGGTGGCTGTTGGACAACAGGTTTAGAAATGTGTATACAAGAGAAGTTTAGCTTTAGGCATTTTAATGTAAGCATGTTTAGCTTAGTTAACGGAAGGCTACCTGCTGCCATCAGAGCAAGTGTAATTACTGCATTCACGCGCTCCTCGGATGCTCTCATTTCCCGAGTTGTGCTTTTAAGTCGGAATGTGAAAACAACATGGACACTCTCGTTACTACAAAGATGTGTTGGATTTGTATTATTAGAGCTTTCCGACCTGAGTTCACGTGCATTTTCTCAGTCGGGAAATTATTGTATTATTACATAGGTACCGGTGACATATTGATACCGGGTTTCAGCACCCAACCCTACTTCCAATACAATTTTCCGAAAGATGGTTTTGGTCATTTAAGGTAGTTGTTATCATGCTGATATATGTTAAATTGTTCGTTTTTGTGATAAGTTTGATTTTAGCTAGTAATTTGATGCTATAAAAACGGGGCGTGTCGTTATGGTTGATTGGGTCTGCGGGAGTTTGGGTGGGAGTTTGATACCGCGGCTCCACCTCACGACACTACTGTGCAGACTCTGGCTCCAAACGAATCTCTACTGCGCAGACTATGGCTCCAAATGACATCATTTACTCAAGATGGCAGCGGCCATACTGAGATGCTTTGGCTTCACTTTTCTACAGTGGAAGGAATAGGAGACGCGTCGTCCATCTTTTTTTACAGTCTATGGTTCAAACAAACTCTTTATTAAAAATCACCGGACTATACGAAAAGAAACAAGACATTCATACACCATCTTCAGTTGTAAAAACATTGGAAGTAACTCCACACATGGGTCACATGATCAGCACACATGTAGAAGTCGCGTGACTACCAAGCTGTCCACATAGTAAGCTTGCCAGAGCAGATGGTATTCCCTACCGCTTACAGTGGAGCTATGCATCCACAGATGTTGCAAAACCCAGCTGTAAACACATTATTTGGCTTTCATTCCCTAAAAAAGAACTGGATGCCTTGTTTGTGTTCACTACAAAAATAGACTGATTGTGACTTATAGCTGTGCATCTCCTGCTCCACTTACTTTTGTTTCTGTAGAGTCGGCAGGGATGCTTACCTCAACGGTTCATGATTAAATTGTCAGATTTTGTTCATTACACAGTGCTCAACATTATAAACCCTATAAAAGCAATTGCAAACTTGGATTGAATATTTCACTTGATAGAACTGTTTCATATTACACCTACATACACTTTTAAAATATGCCTTTTAAATATTTATAATATTTAGAACTTAATTAAAATGCATTTTGTTATGCACTTATTATTATTATTAATGAGCGCATTTTTTATTCCAGAACTGCTGTGTTGCTATCCTAAATTGGAATTATACAAACAGAAATGCAGGTTCACTCACACTGTTGCATAATATTTAAAGTGGTAACTTAATTACATTATTTTTTCTGTCATGGTTTAAGTCAACAACTGATCATCAATGTTCCCTCTATGTTTTTTCTTGCTGAGCAAAAACTTTCTCTATTGGGGGGACTGTAAAAAAGTCAATGACTTGAGAAGGAAGAGGACGAGGTCGGCTTGACTGCTGCTGGTGATTTTATTCTGCTTCAAACACATAAACAGAACGTCGCGCTACCAGCGCTCAGTATAGCACAATTGCATATGCAAAATCACAGGGCTCTCCAGAGCAGGCACAGTCTCCCCACCAGTCAGCAGTCGGTCTCTCTCTCCCTGCCAGCTCATTCCCGGGCCTCTTTATGCGGTCTCTCCACGCCAATTACTGGAACAAGACACAGGTGTTTGTCATTTGCATTTGACCCACTTACCCACCGCTCGACTCGCCAACTCTCTCTCCCACTGCAGACCTCACTGAACCACGCCTCCCTCACCACATACCCCCACTGCAGCCCCCCCCCCCCCCTTTGGACCACCTTGAACTTAAAAGGCTGTAAAGCTAGATACCAATGAGTGATCCACACGTTGGTATCCTTCATGCGGTGGAGCCACTGCAGAGGGGAGTGGTCCGAACAGAGAGTGAATTCCCATCCCAAGAGATAATATCGGAGGGTGAGGACAGCCCACCTGATGGCCAAACACTCCTTCTCTATGGTGCTGTACTTAGTCTCTCTCTTCGAGAGCTTGCGACTAATGTACAGCACCGGCCGCTCCTCTCCCTCTATCTCCTGGGACAGGACTGCACCCAGCCCTCTGTCCGATGCGTCAGTCTGCAACAAGAAGGGGAGAGAAAAGTCAGGAGAATGTAAGAGCGGCCCGCCACACAGAGCAGCCTTTACTTGGGTAAAAGCCTGCTGACACTGGACCGGATCTGGTGCTTCCTTTTTAGTGAGATCAGTCAGAGGGCTGGTGAGGTCCGAATAATTAGGCACAAACCTTCTATAATAGGAACCTAAGAACTGTCTCCCCTCCTTTTTGGTCTTAGGTCTCGGGCAAGTTGCAACCGCTGCCGTCTTATTAATTTGGGGACGCACCTGCCCGTGACCCAAGTGGAAGCCCAGATACCTGACCTCCACACGCCCAACCGCACGCATTGCCTCTAACTCGGTCTGAACCACTTTTTTCTTGTGTTCAGGCAAACGATACGGCCGACTGCGCACTACTACGCCTGGCTCGGTCTCAATATGGTGCTGAATGAGATTCGTTCGACCAGGTAGGGGCGAGAACACATCGGCAAACTCTGCCTGCAACTTGGCCACATCAATGAGTTGGGAGGGCGAGAGATGATCCCCTCCCAGGGCCAGAGCGAGAGATTGAGATTTAGTGCTCACCTCTGGCCTGAGATCATCTTCTCCACTCACTACCGTCGCCAGCATTACTGACTCCGCCTCGCTCCATTTTTTCAGGAGGTTGAGGTGGTAAATTTGACGTGCCCCGCTCCTATCTGTTCGAACCACCTCATAATCGAGATCTCCAACTTGCCGTGTGACCTCAAACGGTCCTTGCCACTTTGCAAGTAATTTAGAACTCGAAGTTGGGAGTAATACAAGTACTTTCTCTCCCGGTGCAAATTTTCGTAAGCAGGTTCCCCTGTTGTACAGCTGGCTTTGTTTGTCCTGGGCCTGTAACAAATTCTCCATAGATAGCCACCCCAAAGTGTGGAGTTTTGTTCTCAGGTCCATTACATATTGAATTTCATTCTTACTTTGAGAAGGTCCGTCCTCCCAAGTTTCTTTCAGGACGTCTAAAACCCCCCGGGGCTGACGTCCATAAAGAAGCTCGAAGGGGGAAAACCCCGTGGAGGCTTGCGGGACCTCGAATCGACTTAATGCCCAATAATTCGTACAGTTCGCGTAATGTACGTGACATAAACGCTGTGCCTTGGTCAGTGAGGATCTCTTTCAGGATCCCCACTCAGGAGATTAATTGAAACAGTGCGTCTGCAACACTCTTGGCGGAGATGCTGCGGAGCGCCACTGCCTCAGGATATCGTGTTGCGTAGTCTACCAGCACTAATGCAAAACGATGCCCTCTTGCGATTCGCTCTAATGGCCCGATGAGGTCCATCCCAATTCTTTCGAAGCGGACCTGCATTAACAGTAGAGGGCGCAATGGCGCTTTTGGGGAGGCCGGTGGATTTACCAGCTGACATTCACGACAAGACGCGCACCACCTGCACACGTTCTCGTGAATGCCCGGCCAAAAGAAACGGGCCATGAGACGATTTAGTGTTGTTGTTTGACCTAAATGCCCAGCCATGGGATTACAATGAGCTGCCTGGAAAAGCATTTCCCAACGGCTTTTTGGTACTAACAGCTGTGTTGTATCTTCCTTTGTCTGAGCGTCTTGGGTCACTCGATACAACCGGTCTTTTATAATCGCAAAATATGGATAGGAAAGCGGACGAGCAGGTTGGAGAGGTTGACTGTCGATATAACGGACCTGTTCAAAAGCATGTTTCAATGACTCGTCCTGAGACTGTTCCAGAGGAAAATCATCGCGTCCTGAGGGGATCAGCCTCTCGATTTCACTCGGTTCCCCTGGTACAGATCTCAGTGGTCCCCGTTCAGCCTCTCCCACCTGCACGAGCGCCCCCCTTCCCTGCTTTTTCTTTTCCCAAGAGACATCCGCACACAAGCATCCCAATAATTCCTTAAAAGCAGGCCAAAGAGAGCGGGGAACCAGACGCGGCATCAATCCCAGCCGTGGTCAGCCCTGCCCCCCTGGGCGGAGCTCTCGGGCCAGTAGCATACTCCAGTCCGGCCCCACCCCGCCCTCGGGGCGGGACTCGCGGAGGACCTGGAGGACGGGACCTGGGAAGAGGGACAGGTCGAGAGGCAGAGAGAGAGGGAGAAAATAAAAGGGGAAGAGAGAGAGTGCCGTCTTCTTTGGCAGCCGAGTGATGAACTGCTCCAGTACCACCCGGTCGATGATGTGCTCGACGTCGCTTCCCTCAGCCAGTAGCCACTTGCGACATGAGTCCCGGAGCCGTTGGGCCAGCACGAAGAGTCGGCCGCTCTCGCCCAGGTCCAGCGAACGGAATCGCTGGCGATGTTGCTCCGGGCTTCGGCTGACCCGATGGCCCTTTTGAGGTCGTCAAAGGGCTCTCTCTCCCTGCCAGCTCATTCCCGGGCCTCTTTATGCGGTCTCTCCACGCCAATTACTGGAACAAGACACAGGTGTTTGGCCCACTTACTCACCGCTCGTCTCCCAACTCTCTCTCCCGCTGCAGACCTCGCTGAACCACGCCCCCCTCGCCACAGGGACATTTCGGCCACCTGAGCAAAAACATTCTTTATACCAAAGTATACCAGACCTGTACAGCGCAAAAAAATTTGTAACTTTTAACTATAATGTGCTATTTATATTTGATTTAATCCTTGATGCAACTAAATGATGCACGTTTTAGGTTATCTGAGAAAACATTTTTTACAGAGCTGTGTTACTTACCAAGAAATTCTATTAAAAAAATCATTAAAAAAAAAATCTCACACAGAATAGTTCAATTCTTTATAATAATAGAATAGAACAGAATAGAATAGAATATAGCTAATATGCAAAAAATGAAGCATTTATTGCTCATGAATTCCCTTTTTGAGGTCAATTATTTATTAGGCTTTTAATCTAATATAATATAACATAAAAAATTAATATTTTCAATAAATATTTTGGGTGGGAGGGGGGTGTTCTAAATTCTTTTTTTTTTTTTGCTATAAGTGTCAAGTCTAATGTAGCATGTACTATGGCACGGTCTAGAGTGCCTTGACAAGTAATCTAACCTTGTACAGTTATGGCATTGGTGGTATTGTACATGTATGTTTTCCTTAAGAAAATGAAAATAAAGAGATTAAATATATATATCTTCAATAAATATATATATTAAACTTTTCACCGGTTCTAACTCTATAGCAACACCAACTCCATAGCTGTTTGCCCGAACATTGCAATTATTTCACATTTACTAGAATTTAACCTTTCCCCAACTCATTTTTGCATCTGTCCTGTGCGTGGCATATTATTATTTTTCTGCGCGCTCACGACGTAAGAGGTACGAGGCCGCACTCACACGCAGCTTAGAGGGAACATTGCTGATCATTAGTCATACTGAAAAGCATTTAGCCTTGGTGTTGTGAATTTACTTATTACTGTACCTCATGGAATAATATATGTTTTGTTATGCATCATGAGTTGTTGTTGCTTTGTACTCATGCCTGAACAAACTGTCAGATATGTCACTGAACTATCAGAGTGCATCAAGGTCAAATCATCAGATGAGGATGCCGATGATTCAAGCGAGTTTGTGAAGTTCTTCCCTAGTTTCATCTGGGCTGTGAGGGACTTCACACTGGAGCTAAAAATCAATGGCAAAGATGCAACAGAGAATGAGTATCTAGAGTTTGCTCTGAAGCTGAAACATGGTAATTTAAAAATACTGCAGATAGTCCTTATAATCACTATCACAACTAGTTCTTGTTACTGTGCTGAATTGTTTTGTTATTCAAGCGTTCTATTTTCTAAGCATTTTATGTCCAGTAGCTCAACTAGCTACACTCCTAGAACAGACATGCTCTTTTCTAGAATTGAGAGCAGCTAGAGAATGTGCTCATCTTTTCTAGGCACTACGAGAATTGTGATGGAGTACAACTTTCCCAGGGAATGCATCCAAAAATTCTTCCCTTCCAGGAAGTGCTTCACTTTCCCCTTTCCAACCGCCCCAGAAAATATGTCTAGCCTGGAGAGCTTGAATCCTGCTGACATTTCCTCTGAGTTCTTGAAGGTCACAGATCATTTCTGCCAGTTTGTCTTTCATGACAGCTGTGTGAAGAGGCTGAAAGATGGACACACAGTCACTGGAAGAGGTGATTCGAAAGAAAATTTGAAGAGTTTGCATGTGCATACAGAAAACCATCTGCTTATAAATAAATTTTTAATCACTGTGTTTAATTTCTTTCTTTCTCTGAAGTTCTGGGTCATCTGGCTAAAACATATGTGGACACCATCTCAAGTGGGGCTGTGCCATGTCTGGAGAACGCTGTAATAGCAATGGCAACGATTGAGAATGAGGCTGCAGTGAAGGAGGGCCTTCAGGTTTACCAAAGTGGAATGGAGAAGCTGAAGGACTCCTTCCCTCTGGAACTGAAGGATGTGTCCTCAGAACACCAACATCTTAGCAGCACGGCAACACAAGCCTTCATGAAGCGTTCCTTCAGGGACACTGATGGGAAGAACCTGAAATCTCTAGAGGTAGGCAATGTCCGTTCATTTAGGATGATGGTGAACCACTGACCCAGTAACACTGGGCAACCAGCTGAAAAAATTGGTGCACAACAATTTAGAATCTTAAAAATCAAGCAAGCATCAACCAAACATTTAATATTATCAAAACTCAATAAATTATGTTGCAATATTGATAACTATTAGTCCTCTGATCAAATATTTTAAGCATCTGTTTGTAAAGTGATTCAGTTGATTTTAAAATTGTTGTGCTTGCTTGTGACCAACTATTAAAACAATATGAGAAATATATTTCCTCTAAATTCTTGAAGGTCACAGATCATTTCTGCCAGTTTGTCTTTCATGACAGCTGTGTGAAGAGGCTGAAAGATGGACACACAGTCACTGGAAGAGGTGATTCGAAAGAAAATTTGAAGAGTTTGCATGTGCATACAGAAAACCATCTGCTTATAAATAAATTTTTAATCACTGTGTTTAATTTCTTTCTTTCTCTGAAGTTCTGGGTCATCTGGCTAAAACATATGTGGACACCATCTCAAGTGGGGCTGTGCCATGTCTGGAGAACGCTGTAATAGCAATGGCAACGATTGAGAATGAGGCTGCAGTGAAGGAGGGCCTTCAGGTTTACCAAAGTGGAATGGAGAAGCTGAAGGACTCCTTCCCTCTGGAACTGAAGGATGTGTCCTCAGAACACCAACATCTTAGCAGCACGGCAACACAAGCCTTCATGAAGCGTTCCTTCAGGGACACTGATGGGAAGAACCTGAAATCTCTAGAGGTAGGTAATGTCCATTCATTTAGGATGATGGTGAACCACTGACCCAGTAATACTGGGCAACCAGATGAAAAAATTGGTGCACAACAATTTAGAATCTTAAAAATCAAGCAAGCATCAACCAAACGTTTAATATTATCAAAACTCAATAAATTATGTTGCAATATTGATAACTATTAGTCCTCTGATCAAATATTTTAAGCATCTGTTTGTAAAGTGATTCAGTTGATTTTAAAATTGTTGTGCTTGCTTGTGACCAACTATTAAAACAATATGAGAAATAGAAGTAAAAACCTTAGAGTGCATGAAAAGTTTTGCTGCCTCTATTGTTAAGTACGGTTATGAATGGTTATATATGCCTAAAGTTAAACTGAATAATATTGGCTACCTTTTTGGCATGCTTTTGTTATTGACAGTTGGGAATCAAAAAATTACTCCTAAATATTTAAAATCAGAAACAACCTTGACTGCCGCCAGTAGGACTGGTACCAGAACATGTGTATGAAGCACATGTGAAACCACTCTGATACAATTGGCCCACGTAGCCCGTGACGTCACAGGCGGGTGCCCGGAAGTATAAGAGGGCGCCTGCAGAAAACGTCAACAACTTTTGTTGTCTTCAGGAGCCGTCTGTTTCCTTAGTGTGTGTGAATGATCCTGGTGAGTCGAGCAGCGCTTTAGGAAATGTGTGCCTCCGTGTTTGGATTCTAACACTTGAGGGCATATTCTGTCTTTTGCGTTATTGTCTCGGCAAGGAGCACGCGCGTTCAGTGCTATGTGCTCATTGTGATGAGTCACAATGTCAAAGCTCCGCTCACGGCAATAGTTTTGATCTGCGGGATCCGCATACCCTCTCTAAACGGGCTGTCTGATGCTGCAGATGTTTGTGTTGTTATGACGATTAAGTGTGAGCACTGAGTCGTTTTTAGCCCCGAGTTTGCGAGATAACGAGCGGAGCTATATTCAGCTAGGCTGTGCTTCTCTAATATGCAAATAATTGTGTGTGAAGAGTCTTGCTTGGCGTGGATATATCAGATGCTCTGTGGAGAGATGCTTGCGAGCTGCTCTCCCAGGGTGTTTTAGAGACCTAGATTAGTTTGGGGGCGTCCCCTGAAACAACTGTTGTGCCGCGCCTCAGTCAGTTTTCTGCTGCCAATGCTTGAGAGCGTTGGTGGCCATGATGCTCATGATGTTGTATCTTTAGTTAGTTTGGCCGTCAGGGCTCCTTTGACATATCCATCGAGGCAATGGTCTATGAGTTCAGGAAGGCGTGGGTGCGGTCGGCAGCTTTCGGGAGGTTCATGCCTAGCCAGTTTAGGTCCTCTTTACCTCTGAGGAGTCTGGCCCGTCATGATCTGAGGATCACAGAAAGGGCTAGTGGCCAGTACTCTCCTGCTCCTCCCCCTTCCAGGAGTCAAGTGCAGAAGAGACCAGAATGCCTCGCTCCCCCTCCAGAGCATTTCTCAGCCAGGGTAGTAAGGTAGAGTAGCCTCACCTGATTTCAGGGTATCTTCCAAGCAGGCAGTCCATCTGAATCCCACATGCTAAGTTTGGGCTTTCCCCCCTTTGTTAGGGTTTTTCAAGTGGATGGCCTATTGCTAGCTTGATTTTGGGGAAATTTTTGTCCCTTCCTGTGTTAAGCCAGATGGGTTTAGAAGTGGGCGGCCTGCCCAGGTCTCAGGCTGTTTTTAAGTGGGCAGTCCCTCTGAATCCCGCATGTTAAGTTGGGCTGAGTATACTGTTCCCCCTCCTCAGGGCATTTAAGTGGACAGCCCCTGCTCAGAGTGTAGCTGTCTGCGGATAGTTATGCTCCAGCTTGAACTTACTCTGGTCTGGAATAAAGCAGTCTGAGGGCAGCTGTGTTCCAGCCTGGCTTCTATGACTAGGTTGGGTTCCTCCCCAGTAGGTGCTGAGTCCTTAAGTAGATAAACTATGTCTGTGGTCTGGGCAATCTTCAGCCTTGCCTGAGGAAACTGCTATTTGCGGATTGTTGTGTTCCAGCTCAGCGACCACTCCCCTTATTAGGGTATTTAAGTAGTGGTCTCCTTGAGCCCCTTGCCTAGACTGTGCTGTCTCCCCTGTCACTGTGAAGTTCAGTGCAGTAGTTTGTTGTTTTCTCTTCCACATTGTGACATCCAAACATTATTTTATATTTTCCATTTACTGTTTGGTAATTGTTGTTTGTTTAGTTTGTTAGTTTGCTGTTCATAATCTGTTACTGTTCTCAGAATTCTGTAAAATGGAGAGAAGATGGAGCTGCATGTGTTCTATGTTATGCAGTGCAAGACATGCTACAGTGCTGTCAGAGTCAGTGTGGCTGGTGTGTAAATTATATCCGGTGTGAGGGGTAGGGGTAGGTGGGTGAGTATCGTTTTGCTATCTAGAGTTCAGTAGTCTGATGGCCTGCGAGAAGAAGCTGTCTTGCATTCTGTTGGTTCGGGTCCTGATGCTACAGTACTGTCTGCCTGATGGTAGCAGTGAGAAGAGTTCGTGGCTCGGGTGGCAGGAGTCTCTGATTATCTTCCATGCTTTCCTCACACATCTCTGGGTGTAGATGTCCTGGAGGGAGGGAAGCTCACCTCC
>NW_015665023.1:60203-65272 GCF_001515625.1 Sinocyclocheilus rhinocerous
GGTAATACTAACCGTCAGGGCATTTTATCGTGATTTATCATGAAACCGGTAATCGTTCCATCACTAGTAGGGGTAGTATCGTTTTGCTATCTGGAGTTCAGTAGTCTGATGGCCTGCGAGAAGAAGCTGTCTTGCATTCTGTTGGTTCGGGTCCTGATGCTACAGTACTGTCTGCCTGATGGTAGCAGTGAGAAGAGTTCGTGGCTCGGGTGGCAGGAGTCTCTGATTATCTTCCATGCTTTCCTCACACATCTCTGGGTGTAGATGTCCTGGAGGGAGGGAAGCTCACCTCCGACGATGTGCTGGGCCATCTGAACTATTCTCTGCAGGTCTTTCCAGTTGAGAGCGGTGCAGTTCCCATACCAGGCGGTGATGCAACCAGTCAGGATGCTCTACACAGTGCAACTGTAGAACTGTCTGCGGATTTTTGAGCTCAGACCAAATTTCTTCAGTCGCCTGAGGAAGAAGAGACGCTGGTGGGCCTTCCTCACTACTGAGTGTGTGTGAGTAGTCAAGGTGAGGTCCTCGGTTATGTGACCGCCGAGGAACTTGAAGCTGCTGACCCGCTCCACTGGAGTACTGTCGATAATGATGGGGGAGTGCTCATTGGTCCGTCTCCTGAAATCCACCACCAGTTCCTTGGTCTTCTTGATGTTCAGAGAGAGGTTGTTGTTGTGGCACCAGTTAGTCAGGGTGCGCACCTCTTCTCTGTAGGCTGATTCATCATCGTTGGTGATCAGGCCTACCACCGTTGTGTCATCCACGAATTTAATGATGACGTTGGAGCTGTGCGTGGCTACACAGTCATGCATGTACAGGGAGTATAGGAGAGGACTGAGAATACAGCCCTGTGGGGCTCCAGTGTTGAGGGTCAGTGGGGAGGAGATGTTGCTGCCAACTCTGACCACCTGCCATCTGCCTGTCAGGAAGTCCAGGATCCAGCTACACAGAGAACTGTTCAGACCCAGAGCCCGGAGTTTCACCACAAGCTTAGAGGGCACTATGGTATTAAACACTGAGCTGTAGTCAACAAACAACATTCTCACATATGTGTTCCTCTTGTCAAGATGGGAAAGGGCAGTGTGCAGGGTGAAGGTGGGAACCTTCTCTCAATTGCTGACTTAGGCCCCGTCCACACGGAGACATGTTTAGCTGTATATGTAAAAAAATTTGTATTGTATATCGGCGTTTCGTCCAGACGGATCTGGCATTTTGGGAGCGTGAAACCGCAATTTTTTTTAACCGGTTCCCAGAGTGGATAAATCTGAAAACGACACCCTTGAGTTTTCATGTGTACAGCCAATCCGTATATTTTGTGAAACGATGATGTCATCACCCCACATCTCGACCCTAGTCAGTCACCTCTATGTCACGTAACAGCAACAACAACGGTGGACCACATGCTTGTGTTTGTGCTGCAGAAGCTACTGAGCCTATTAGCATTACTAAAGAAAAATAAAAAAATTACTAAAGCAATAATGTTTGTATACAGTGCGCAAAGTTTATGCACATGCTCCAAGACTTCTTCACCGTTTATTGGTGTATCTCTGGGACAGAATTACAGCGCCACATACTGGTCTGGCATGTATGCTATATCGTTTTGAGTTGGTTTCAGTGGTTTCGTGTGTACGGATTTTTTTTAGAACGAGGAAAAAGAAAAAGATTGGACAGGGAAAGCTCTGGCTTCGTGTGGATGTACCTTTAACTGGGGCTTCAAGAGAAGCAAGTGTGAATACCTTTGCTTTCTCCACATATAGTGATTGTTTGAAAAAGTCCTCACCATCCAGATAATAAGCCATCATTTGTTGATGTTTCGTGGAAAGCGTCAGTAGAACTTTCTTAAAGTTTTGAGTGTCATGGATTACTTTTTTAAAGTAACTGTGCTTAGCCTCGAAGCACATTGTCCATAGTGACACCAATGGTCCAAAACAACGAATCAAATGAGGGTAATGGTTAATGAAATTATGTTTTGGACAGAGTAAAGTTTGGAAAAGTTTCAGTCAATAAGATTTGGTGGTCTTTGATTTTGCTCTCCATGCAACAAAGAGACTCCTCTGAAAATTTTGAAGATAGAACTATCTCAGTAATGACCTTCAGGTCCATTTGAATCTCCCAAGATGGTTCATTTTCAGGAATTTTGTGACCGATCATAAGAGGTAACAAACGTAAAAGCATCCAGTTCTCGTGTGCATTACCACTTAGTGAACCCTTGGTGAAACTTGACTTGCTTAATACCTTTGGCTTGTTAAACCTGTCTGAATCTTTGTACGGGAAGGACTTAATGCAGTGATTGAGCTCATCAAATGAAATGTTTCCATTCGAAATTAAATCTTTCAGGCACAAAGACAATTCTACAGGTACAATGCTTTCCAAAAAATCATGTAATTCATCAGGAGGGAAACCAGTTACAGGATGAAAGAAAGATTTAGCACATATCCCCATTTCACACCACTGATGGCAACAATCTTATGGATTTTTCTCGAACTGCCCAAGGGATTGCACACTTCAAATTCATCCACATACAGTCCCAAAGATAGAAGTCTGTTCTCTTTAAAGTAAGAACCGTCTTGAAAAGACTCAAAATGTCGAGGAGTAGACTATCCACTGAACATATCTGATCTTAGCCAAAAGATCTTTATGACCTAGTAAGCATTCCAGAACATGATATAAAGACACATAAACAAAGTGTTTATGTGATTTTTGTGTGTCCTGTCATAGTTATACTCTGTTGGCTCAATTACGGTGAAGTGTTCTTTGAAATATAAATTTCTTCTGTGGTCTGTGGATAAACTGCCTTTTCCTGGAGTAGTCAGGAGAAGAGGATTGGTCTAAAAAAATAGCACTGCTGAGTTCCTGGAGGATAGAAGTGTCTACATCAATTTTTTGTTTGACCAAAATATTTTTGATGCTTTCAACATACTGTACTTTTCCAAGTTTCTTGCTATCATGAATTTCCTCGACTATGTTATGGATGGCACTCTTGGATATATGCAAGACTATTTGCATTTTCAAAAATACAGAAGCCAGTTTATGCTCAAGAGTTTCAATATCCACACTTTCACAACCAGAGTCAGTAGCCTCTTGAACAGTCTGTGAGGACTCCTCAGCATCATGATCATCATCAAAATTCATCAAAGTTCAATGTTGTATCAGTGATAAGGTTCTCAGTTTCAGTAATGACAGAGTTTCTTAAATCTTTTGTTGTGTGAGTTTTGGGTTTCCTAGTCCTGTGAGAGGCAAAATGTGTATGCCTGTTGGCTTTATACTCACAGCCAGCAAAAGGACACCTTACAGTTTCATGCCTTCTTACATGTCCTTTAAGATGTCTAAAAAAAAAGTGCTTTCACTGCAAACATTTTCAGACTCACACAGCTCAAATTTAAATGTTTAAAAAAGCACCCTGTGTCCTGAATGAGCAGACACAATCTGAATATGTGCAAGGTCAATTTGTTCCTTTATGACCTTGTCCATGATGAAGTCTGTAATGCTTTACCAGGACCTCTGTGTCAGAAATTGAAAATGTACAATATTTGCGTTGCATTTCTTCCGGTTCAATATTTTTCCTTCTTCAATGGACTACTTCACTTCAAAAACAAAATTTTTCTTCAGTTTCTAACTGTATGTATAGTCTAGGTCAGAATACAGTTTACTGGCCGTTTTGTCAAGAGGTATTGTAATGAGCAGTCCACTGAACGGCAAGTTGAAGAACCCATGTGCAGTTTATTTACAAAGTGATCCAAACATAATCCAAAAAAAGACTTGACTTGACTTGAACAGACTTGACGTAGCATGAACAGACTAGACTCACCGACAGCAGGTACATACATTAATACACGACAAAGAACAATGGGAACATGAGGGCTATTTGTATCAAACACTATGGGTCACATTACAAGAATCAACCAATGAGCAAACAGAACTGAGAGTCACATGACAGGACAATAACCAAATGAGGAACAAGACACATGACTATGACAACCAATCAGAACTTGACACATACACAGGGCAGAAATACATGAGGGCAAGGGAAGCATGACACCAACAGCATGAATCAAATTACAAAATAAAATACATGAAAACAAGAACATGAAACAAACCCAAAACAGACATTACATATACCTCTAAGGGTGGCACCTGACGCCCTAGTGAAAAACCCACCCCAAAACATAAACAAAACCCAAAAAGTCCAGGAGGGTGGTAGAGCAGAGGCGGAATAGGGGAAGGGATGGAGGGCCAGGCCCATGCAGGGGAAAAGAGTCAGAATTGCAGAACAGTGGTGGGCCTGGGCTGTGGAGCAGAGGGCAAGACCATGGGCCATGGTGCAGTGGCAGACAGTGATGCACTGAATCCATGATGAAGTCTGTAATGCTTTACCAGGACCTCTGTGTCAGAAATTGAAAATGTACAATATTTGCGTTGCATTTCTTCCGGTTCAATATTTTTCCTTCTTCAATGGACTACTTCACTTCAAAAACAAAATTTTTCTTCAGTTTCTAACTGTATGTATAGTCTAGGTCAGAATACAGTTTACTGGCCGTTTTGTCAAGAGGTATTGTAATGAGCAGTCCACTGAACGGCAAGTTGAAGAACCCATGTGCAGTTTATTTACAAAGTGATCCAAACATAATCCAAAAAAAGACTTGACTTGACTTGAACAGACTTGACGTAGCATGAACAGACTAGACTCACCGACAGCAGGTACATACATTAATACACGACAAAGATAAAGATCAGTGAGATCAAGACCAATACTAGGAACTCTTCAGTCTCTGTTTTATTGGTTCTAAATCAGTTCTAACTTATAAGGCCAGAAATACATTATCAGATGTTGCATTAAATATGTTTTTAATGTTATTGAAAGAGTGCATTTTAGATGAAAATAAACTCTTCTAGTAAAATATCCCAGTTACCCCTCTGGTATTGTTCATTTGGGAGTCACACTTGTGTTGTTTGCGGTCTAAACTGACCAGAGGCCATAATTGTGTAATAATTTTATTTTTGTGAAATGAATGTAGTATATTTCAATTAAATGTTTATATATATATATATATATATATATATATATATAT
>NW_015665023.1:65680-66350 GCF_001515625.1 Sinocyclocheilus rhinocerous
AATCAACCAATGAGCAAACAGAACTGAGAACCACATGACAGGACAATAACCAGTGCAAGACACATGACTTGAACAACCAATCACAACATGACACATACACAGAGCAGGAATACATGAGAGCAAGGGAAGCATGACACCAACAGCATGAATCAAATTACAAAATAAAAGACAAGAACATGAAACAAACCCAAAACAGACATTACATATACCTCTAAGGGTGGCACCTGACGCCCTAGTGAAAAACCCACCCCAAAACATAAACAAAACCCAAAAAGTCCAGGAGGGTGGTAGAGCAGAGGCGGAATAGGGGAAGGGATGGAGGGCCAGGCCCATGCAGGGGAAAAGAGTCAGAATTGCAGAACAGTGGTGGGCCTGGGCTGTGGAGCAGAGGGCAAGACCATGGGCCATGGTGCAGTGGCAGACAGTGATGCACTGAAGGACCTGGGCCGTGGAGCAGTGACAGACAATGGAACAGAGGGGGACCTAGACCGTGAAGCAGTGACAACGGCCTCCACAGGGCAGACTGTGAGTTCATGAACGGCCTTCTTGGCTGTGACAGGACAGACTGTGAGTACTGTGAGTTCCTCCTTGGCCGTCACTGGACAGGCAGAGAGTTCATGCATGGCCTCCATGGTCGTGACAGGGCAGACTGTGAGTTCATGAACGGCCT
>NW_015665023.1:68694-69243 GCF_001515625.1 Sinocyclocheilus rhinocerous
ATATACCTCTAAGGGCGGCACTTGACGCCCTAGTGAAAAACCCACCCCAAAACATAAACAAAACCCAAAAAGTCCAGGAGGGTGGTAGAGCAGAGGCGGAATAGGGGAAGGGATGGAGGGCCAGGCCCATGCAGGGGAAAAGAGTCAGAATTGCAGAACAGTGGTGGGCCTGGGCTGTGGAGCAGAGGGCAAGACCATGGGCCATGGTGCAGTGGCAGACAGTGATGCACTGAAGGACCTGGGCCGTGGAGCAGTGACAGACAATGGAACAGAGGGGGACCTAGACCGTGAAGCAGTGACAGACAATGGAGCAGAGGTGGGACGTCCATGGCCGTGACATAACAGACAGAGTTCATGAACGGCCTCCATGGTCGTGACAGGGCAGACTGTGAGTTCATGAACGGCCTTCTTGGCTGTGACAGGACAGACTGTGAGTTCATGAACGGCCTTCTTGGCTGTAACAGGGCAGACTATGAGTTCAGATGCGGACGCCACCACCTTGTGAGGTTCTGCAGCGGATGCCGCCGCCTCTGGAGGTTCTGCAGCGGA